>NC_034178.2:65515611-65753111 GCF_002021735.2 Oncorhynchus kisutch
TCATTCAATAGCCACGCATGCTACCATTTATCCATCTCTCATTCAATAACCAACCATGCTACCATTTATCCATCTCTCATTCAATAGCCACGCATGCTACCATTTATCCATCTCTCATTCAATAACCAACCATGCTACCATTTATCCATCTCTCATTCAATAGCCAACCATGCTACCATTTATCCATCTCTCATTCAATAGCCACGCATGCTACCATTTATCCATCTCTCATTCAATAGCCAACCATGCTACCATTTATCCATCTCTCATTCAATGGCCAACCATGCTACCATTTATCCATCTCTCATTCAATAGCCAACCATGCTACCATTTATCCATCTCTCATCCAATAGCCAACCATGCTACCATTTATCCATCTCTCATTCAATAGCCAAGCATGCTACCATTTATCCATCTCTCATTCAATAACCAACCATGCTACCATTTATCCAACTCTCATTCAATAGCCAAGCATGCTACCATTTATCCAACTCTCATTCAATAGCCAAGCATGCTACCATTTATCCATCTCTCATTCAAATAGCCAACCATGCTACCATTTATCCATCTCTCATTCAATAGCCAACCATGCTACCATTTATCCATCTCTCATTCAATAACCAACCATGCTACCATTTATCCATCTCTCATTCAATAGCCAACCATGCTACCATTTATCCATCTCTCATTCAAATAGCCAACCATGCTACCATTTATCCATCTCTCATTCAAATAGCCAACCATGCTACCATTTATCCATCTCTCATTCAAATAGCCAACCATGCTACCATTTATCCATCTCTCATTCAATAGCCAAGCATGCTACCATTTATCCATCTCTCATTCAATAACCAACCATGCTACCATTTATCCATCTCTCATTCAAATAGCCAAGCATGCTACCATTTATCCAACTCTCATTCAATAGCCAAGCATGCTACCATTTATCCATCTCTCATTCAAATAGCCAACCATGCTACCATTTATCCATCTCTCATTCAATAGCCAACCATGCTACCATTTATCCATCTCTCATTCAATAACCAACCATGCTACCATTTATCCATCTCTCATTCAATAGCCAACCATGCTACCATTTATCCATCTCTCATTCAAATAGCCAACCATGCTACCATTTATCCATCTCTCATTCAAATAGCCAACCATGCTACCATTTATCCATCTCTCATTCAAATAGCCAACCATGCTACCATTTATCCATCTCTCATTCAATAGCCAAGCATGCTACCATTTATCCATCTCTCATTCAATAACCAACCATGCTACCATTTATCCATCTCTCATTCAAATAGCCAACCATGCTTGAAAGTAAATAGACTGGTAGCCTTGATAGTCTGTGACAGTCTGGATAGGCTACAGTATTGCTGTGCGATTGAAGCGAGACATCATGGCCTAACTTATTTCATCTCAGAGCCTATACCAAGGCATGAGATAGAAACATAACCATCTATTGATAAATTAAATATTGACCAACAATTTGTGTGGGCTATAGCATTTACTTTTAAATTGTTTGAAAAAACAATGTGTTTTTTGATTTTAAAAAAGAACCAAACATTCTGCCCTCACCTCTACAGAAATGTAATCAAATTTGCTTTTGCGATTTCTTTTAGTAACTATCATGGCCCAGTTCCAACATCTCCAAATCATTCAGCAAATGATGACATATTTATTACCATAAAATGTGGATGGAGGGTGTTTTCCAGGCAGGGTTTTAGCGCTAGTTCGTGAGCCCACAAATATATAATGAAAACATGCGTATATTTTGCGTGCAACAGTTTGATAAATCCCAATCATTTGCTGCGCATGGAAATCTTATAATGTCCACGTATTGAGAATTGAGTAAGACATTTACGAACCGTTGATAAATGAGGCCCCTGTTGTTTCTTCAAAGGAAAATATATGTTGTAAATGTCTTCACTGTTACTTGACTCTGTGGAGAGAGTGTTTTCTTCCCTGGTAAGACACAGTCACTCAAGGTCCTCGCCGTCAGCTTTCCTGTGAAAACAATAGTGAATAAGCATCAGAAGTATGTAGGGGATTGACAGATAGCAACATGCCTCGGGCACTGACTTGCTTGGAAGTTTGAACAGAACTCATAGTTCGGTGAAAAGAGGGAGTGGATGATTAACCTACTCGGAATGTTAACAAAGTGATTTGGGTTTTGGAACGAATGGAGTTCCTGACAGACAGAGAGACAGACGGACAGACAGACATGGTACAAGTCGAAAGAAAGGTTTATATAAGGATGCACCATTAGTGATGCCACTGTCAAATGCCTGCTGTAGTTTCCTCTTCCTCGTCATTCAGAATGGCTGTTTGTTAGTAAGAACTTGACAGATTCCATAATTTCCTGGGAAAGCACTGAAGAATGCCCCACTTCTCTGCTTATCTCTGTCTCGGCACCTTTTTGGCACCCGTACTGTACTACATCACATCAACATGACGTGGGAGAAGTAAACTAGGCCAAGTTAACCGCGTAATCACACAGAACAGAGTTGTTTGTGACCTAGAAGCACATATAAACTAAGTCAACTCAGGCATACTGTAACATTGATGTGAAATGCCAATAAACACGAAGCACCAATATATCCAGACTCAGTTCAGCAGAATGATGCATTGCAATTATTGCATAACCCTTAATATACATGTGCAATAAACTAAGACAATTAGACAAGCATTAAAATGGCTTCCAATAGATGAGAATGAGAGTCTATGAGAGAGCAAAGGAGAGACAGAGAATGAGAGAGAGGGCAGGGAGAAAGAGAGAGATAAATAACGTGATAGAGAGAAAGAGAGAGAGATCGAGAGAGATAGAGAGACAGAAAGAGAGCAATAGAGAGAGAGAGAGAAAAAGAATGAGAGAGAAAGGAGGAAGTCAAAGGTCAGTGGGTCAGGGGTCACAAGGTCAATACCAACATTCATCATTCCAAACACAGGAAGTTGTCCCTGGATCTATTTCTACTCAGTAGACCCCAAGACCTACTGTTACTCTCTCTCTCACCCTCTCTCTCTCTCCCTCAATCTCTCTCTCTCTCCCTCTCTCTCTCTCCCTCGCTCTCTCTCTCTCTTTGTCTCTCTCGCTCTCTCTCTGTCTTTTTATCTATCAATCGCTTTCTCGCTCTCTTTTTATTTCTCTTTTCTCTATTTTGTCTCTCTCTCTACCTCTTTCAGACTACTGTTCAATGAGAATCTCAAAAGGGGACATAACCAAAACAAACCATATGCTGACCATGTACTCTATGTGTTTCTAACAACTGCTCAATCAAAACCAGTATCCAGGTTTCCTTGGAAAGAAAAACAAACAGATAAACAGAGTCTCAAACAAAAAGAAACGCGCTGCATATTCAATTGAACATGATCTCATCTTGTGGCTCAAGAAGATTGAATGACCTAACTTCAACATATGATGAAATGCTAACTTCATGACAGAGTAGCTCCAACGTGTCTTCAGTCATTCTCCTGCATTTATTTGACATACTATGCGACTGTAAATCTAACAGAACGCCGGTCACTTTTCCCCTCAAGTTTCATACCTACTTTACAGTGGCTTAAAAAGGGTTTATTTACATAGCAATTACATACGTTGACACATATCCATGTAGACACATACATTTGAAGTCGGAGGATTACATACACCTTAGCCAAATACATTTAAACTCAGTTTTCACAATTCCTGACATTTAATCCTAGTAAAAAGTCCCTGTCTTAGGTCAGTTAGGATCACCACTTTATTTTAACAATGTGAAATGTCAGAATAATAGTAGAGGGAGTGATTTATTTCAGCTTTTATTTATTTCACCGCATTCCCAGTGGGTCAGAAGTTTACATACACTCAATTAATATTTTGTAGCATTGCCTTTAAATGGTTTAACTTGGGTCAAACATTTTGGGTAGCCTTCCACAAGCTTCCCACAATAAGTTGGGTGAATTTTGGCCCATTCCTCCTGACAGAGCTGGTGTAACTGAGTCAGGTTTGTAGGCCTCCTTGCTCGCACATGCATTTTCAGTTCTGCCCATACATTTTCTATAGGATTGAGGTCAGGGCATTGTGATGGCCACTCCAATATCTTGACTTTGTTGTCTTTAAGCCATTTTTCCACAACTTTGGAAGTATGCTTGGGGTCATTGTCCATTTGGGAGACCCATTTGCAACCAAGCTTTAACTTCCTGACTGATGTCTTGAGATGTTGCTTCAATATATCCACATACTTGATGATGATGCCATGATGCCATCTATTTTGTGAAGTGCACCAGTCCCTACTGCAGCAAAGCCCCCCACAACATGATGCTGCCACCCCCGTGCTTCACGGTTGGGATGGTGTTCTTTGGCTTGCAAGCCTCCCCCTTTTTCCTCCAAACATAACAATGGTCATTATGGCCAAACAGTTCTATCTTTATTTCATCAGATCAGAGGACATTTGTCCAAAAAGTATGAACTTTGTCCCCATTTGCAGTAGTCTGGCTTTTTTAATCGCGGTTTTGGAGCAGTGGCTTTCTTCCTTGCTGAACGGCCTTTCAGGTTATGTTGATATAGGACTCGTTTTACTGTGGATATAGATACTTTTGTACCTGTTTACTCCAGAACAAGGTCCTTTGCTGTTGTTCTGGGATTGATTTTCACTTTTCGCACCAAAGTACGTTCATCTCTAGGAGAACGCGTCTCCTTCCTGAGCGGTATGACGGCTGCGTGGTCCCATGGTGTTTATACTTGCATACTATTGTTTGTACAGATGAACGTGGTACCTTCAGGCGTTTGGAAATTGCTCCCAAGGATGAACCAGACTGAGGTCTTGGCTGATTCCTTTTGATTTTCCCATGATGTCAAGAAAAGAGGCACTGAGTTTGAAGGTAGGCCTTGAAACACATCCACAGGTACACCTCCAATTGACTCAAATTATGTCAATTAGCCTATCAGAAGCTTCTAAAGCCATAACATCATTTTCTGGAATTTTCCAAGTTGTTTAAAATAATTGAAATAATCTGTCTGCAAACAATTGTTGGAAAAATGACTTGTGTCATGCACAAAGTAGATGTCCTAACCGACTTTCCAAAACTATAGTTTGTTAACAAGAAATTTGTGGAGTGGTTGAAAAACAAGTTTTAATGACTCCAACCTAAGTGTTTGGAAACTTCTCACTTCAACTGTATCCCAATTGGTACATAGGACTAAGAACTGTTCAACCGGTTTGTGTTCATTGAGTTCATAGACTTTCAATTGGTCAAGAAATTCAACACAATAGTGCTATTGTACTGACAAGTTTGTTTGCAACTTTCAACATAAGTAAATAGTCCTGACAAGGCAATTGCTGTGCCAATTGAGTGTCTTAGAAACACTAAATATATGTGTGAACCACTTCTCAGATTTACATGAGAATAAGTAACGGTTGAGAGAGAGTAAGGTTGACAGTAACAGAGAGTAAGGTTGAGAGTAAGGGAGAGAAAGGTTGACAGTAACAGAGAGTATGGTTGAAAGTAAGGGAGAGTAAGGTTGAGAGTAAGAGAGAGTAAGGGAGAGGAAGGTTGACAGTAAGTTTGACAGTAAGAGAGAGTAAGCCTGACAGTAAGGGAGAGCACGGTTGACAGTAAAGGAGAGTAAGGTTGACAGTAAGGTTGACAGTAAGGTTGACAGTAAGAGAGAGTAAGGTTGACAGTAAGGGTGAGGAAGGTTGACAGTAAGGTTGAGGAAGGTTGACAGTAAGGTTGAGTGTAAGAGAGAGCAAGGGAGAGTAAGGTTGACAGTAAGGGATAGGAAGGTTGACAGTAAGGTTGAGTGTAAGAGAGAGCCAGGGAGAGTAATGTTGACAGTAAGGTTGACAGTTAGAGAGAGTAAGGTTGACAGTAAGGGAGAGTAAGGTTGACAGTGGGGTTGACAGTAAGAGAGAGAGTAAGGTTGACAGTAAGGGAGAGGAAGGTTGACAGTAAGGTTGACAGTAAGAGAGAGTAAGGTTGACAGTAAGGTTGAGAGTAAGAGAGAGTAATGTTGAGAGTAAGTTTGACAGTAAGGTTGACAGTAAGGTTAAGAGTAATATAGAGTAAAGTTGAGAGTAAGGTTGACAGTAAGGGAGAGGAAGGTTGACAGTAAGATTGACAGTAAGGGAGAGTAAGTTTGACAGTAAGATTGAGAGTAATAGAGAGTAAAGTTGAGAGTAAGGTTGACAGCTAGTAAGGTTGAGAGTAAGGTTGACAGTAAGTTTGACAGTAAAGTTGAGAGTAAGGTTGACAGTAAGGTTGAGAGTAAGAGAGAGTAAAGTTGAGAGTAAGGTTGACAGTAAGGTTGAGAATAAGAGAGAGTAAAGTTGAGAGTAAGGTTGACAGTAAGGTTGACAGTAAGGTTGAGAGTAAGAGAGAGTAAAGTTGAGAGTACGGGTTCGTCATGGTTGAAGGAAAAAGGTAACAGCTCTTTCTATCCCTCTGATGTTGACAGTGTGCTCTGTGCCTTCAGGGCACCTCAATCTGCTCATGCAGAACCCTACTGCTTGACCTGTGTCCTCAACACTGACATCAGACTGACAGAGACAGAGGAGAGACATGACAGATAGGCGCAAGAGGGATATTAGCAACTGCAACAGAGAAAGAGGGGGATTGAGAGAAAGGGGGAGGGATGGAGGGATTGCGAGAAAGAGAGAGAGGGGAAAAGAGAACTCTTTAACTAGAACATTTGAAAGAGGATGAGAGTTAGGTTGTGAAGCCCAATGTTGAATAGCAGACATGACAAACAAAAGTCCGTCTGTACATCTACAGCTCTCCAAAATGAGTGGATTAGCCATAAAACCTGACTCCTGAGAATCCGGTCCTCTTATGTGTCAGTCACATGCCATTTCAATTAACAACAATTCTTTTGACAGATACATTGCACATAATGATGAATCACATGTTATGGCAATTCCAGCTGACGCAGCCGACCTCCCAGCTTCTCCAAACACGGCGACGTGAGTCATTGCAGCACGGGCTGTTTTCATAGTAAATAATAGTATTCCTACTGTGGAGGGGCCAAAGGACTCGAAAAACCACTTATATTCCTGTGTTAATGACCGAAAGGGAAACATAAACACGGTCGGACATTAAAAGTGTCGGGGAGCCGGGGCGACGTATAGGCAGTCAGCAGTGTGATGTCAGTGGACAGCCGCAAGGTCGGATGGACACACTGGAGCAAAATATAAAAAATGGTGCCGCTTTAGTTTACAGCCCCGTTTCACCTGGTATCTTCCTGGTATTTACTGAGAAGGTATGTCTGGGGGGTAACAATGTGTACTTTCTGGTGCTTACTTCAAATTAAATCAACATCATTTGTATCAATCTACCTGGTAGCAAATGGTTCATAATGGTACTTGTATGAATTGAATTCTTAAAACCTAATTAGAGCCGGCTAAGTTATTATTATCTAATATTGTGTCATATCATTTCTCAATAAACATCAGCTAAACAATCGACATGAAACGAAAAGCCTGACCAGCGAATCACAAGGCCACATCTGACCTCTCCCAGTCAGCTGACACATAAGAGTAATCCCACCACACCATAGAAGGAAAACACACTTGTTGACTCCCGGCTGTACAAAGGCGATATAACACTAAGCGGTATGCACTATGAGGCAGACCGACCGCGGCAGCGGGGAACTGAACATGGGAACCAGGAGCGCCCAGTCCAAGCCCCTGGACTTCCCCTCCCGTCCCTGTGATGCGCAGGGCGCTTCCTGGTAGAGTCCAGCGGAGCCCAGCGACGGGGCCAAAGGGCATGGGAACACAGGGAGATCTGTCCGGTTCCAGTTGAAACCCAAGCTAAAACAAACCTCAACAGGGCCATGGCCCCATCGGCCTCAGTCGGCCTCGGTTCACCTGCAGACTTTTGCAAGAGCTGGCTTTTTTTCACGGGTATCGGATTCTGCAGTTCTGTAGGACATGTTGCATCATACATATATCTCTCTCTCTGAGGTTTGGAATGACAATGGTTAGATGTTTTTCTTTGCCTGATTAAATGATAGTGCGTCTTCTTTTGTTTAAAAAATGTCTGTCTATGTACAGTGTTACACCTGCATTGAACGTGCTTCTACACCTGCATTGCTTGCTGTTTGGGGTTTTAGGCTGGGTTTCTGTACAGCACTTATATCAGCTGATGTACGAAGGGCTATATGAATAAATTTGATTTGATTTGATTTGATTTTGATTTAGGTACTGTACTTACAATACTATAATGCATGTAGTCTACTCTGAAAAACCTGTGTGTGTTTCTACGCACATGTGTCGTCTGTGCGTATATGTGTGATGGATGACAGGCAAGTTGCACAATGGCAATGACCTCTAAATGAGCTGACCTCTCCCCTGCAACATAACGGCTGCATGTGACATGCATTACGGTGACTGACTACCTCATAATGACACCATATGGACCTCCACCTGGAACCCTAAGTTCTGCCCCAATGACTGCCTGGGGGGACTGAATACACTGTCGCACACAGACAGACCCCCTGCTCTCTCCTCAACAAAGGCCCCTGAACAAGACTTCAGTATTGCAGTCCTGACATGACTCCCTGCTGGAAGTTAGTGCCATCTGCTAGTGATGTCCTCTATGACCTTCTTCCGGCCCTTTGGCACAGAACTACAGCGCAGTTAGACAGAAGAAACACTGAGAACAGTACAGAACATTAAAGAGATAGGCCTACGTGAAAACAGATCATGTAATACGTCAATTGTGCATAATCTAGGTAGTCTGCACTACATTAGGGAGGAACTAGGCATACATACCTAACTAGAGGCATGTACAAGCCATAAAGTAATGTTCAGCAGAGACGACACAACCACAGAGAGTTTACAAAGTGGACAGTCACGTCACTGTATTGTCATTGAAACACCACATAAAACTCTGTCATAAACCAACAATCCCCTCAACCTCTGCAGAGCCAAACCACATAGAGACTAGAATAGATTAGAATACCACCATTATTGTCCACACAAGGCAACTTTCCACATGGACACTCAAGTTTAAATTCTGTGGACACACACACACAGACGCACTCACTCACACACATGCACTCACTCACTCACACGCATGCACGCACACACACACACACACACACACAGACGCACTCACTCGCACGCACTCACTCACACACATGCACTCACTCACACGCACGCACGCACGCACACACACACACACACACACACACACACACACACACACACACACACACACACAGACGCACTCACTCGCACGCACTCGCTCGCACGCACGCACGCACACACACACACACACACGCTCACTGGGCCTGTCCCCACACAGAGCCTGCGGCTTCACCCTGTCTGCAGCCTTTGAACCGCATGGCTCGTAAATAAGGCTGGCTGCCACACTGTGTGTGTGTGTGTGTGTGTGTGTGTGTGTGTGTGTGTGTGTGTGTGTGTGTGTGTGTGTGTGTGTGTGTGTGTGTGTGTGTGTGTGTGTGTGTGTGTGTGTGTGTGTGTGTGTGTGTGTGTGTGTGTGTGTGTGTGTGACAGAGACTGGGAGCAGATGTGAGAGGTTGATTACAGTCCAGTAATGGGCTCCTGAGAGCAAGGACTCCTACACAGGGATGACCTCAGAGCCCAGGGATTTCATTAACACTAAAACACTGGACACACACACACACTGAGAGAACACGAGCCCCCCTAAGTTGGGAGTGGAGGAGGTAGCCCCTAGATACTGACCTTGGGTCAGTTTTCTTTCCCCCACCAACGGTTCAGGTTAGGATTTGAGGAGGGGAAGCTGATCCTAGAGCTGTAGCTAGGAAAAAGTTAATCCTGGAGTTCTCCTAGTTTCCCCAGTCCTAATCCCTGTTCCTAGGATTCAATTCAAAATAATCAATAATGATTGATATGATCAGGACAAGCTCAGGGACTGAATACACCAATCAAAAAACACATATAGGCATCCATCCATATGGCTCAGGATCATCTCCTGTTTTGGCAAACCCGCTCCACATGACCACATATACAGCTGAGCGGAGCATGACAAGGTAGGCTAAATGTGTGAGGACTCCAAGGCTGCGTTTAGACAGGATGCTCTCTTCTGCACAATTATTGGCCAAAGAGCTGATCTGATTGGTCAAAAGACCAGTTAGTTGGAAAATATCAGAATTGAACTGCCTGTGTAAACAAAGCCAAAGATTCCTAAGTGAAGCATATATCTAGACTCACAAAGAACATGAAACGCACCAATAATATTGAAAGTGTTTAGTGGAATAATCTAGAAAGAGTTCAAGTAATGAACCCATCAATTACTCAGTTAAAACAAGCTGCAAATTAGGCTCTGATCCATTGTTAATTAAAAACAACAAATGAACCAATTAAATCCAATGTAACAATCAAATGAAAAGAGAAAAAATCAAGTGGCTTTCAGCTCATAAAACAGTCCCTCCCTCTAGTACCTGTTGCTACTTGTGTGTGTGTGTGTGTGTGTGTGTGTGTGTGTGTGTGTGTGTGTGTGTGTGTGTGTGTGTGTGTGTGTGTGTGTGTGTGTGTGTGTGTGTGTGTGTGTGTGTGTGTGTATGTGTGTGTATGTGTAACACTAGCTGAGAGACTTGGTGGCCTTTTCTTTTCCACTTGACGGAGTCTGAGCAACAAACCTGCTTTTATGCCAGCTGCACCCCCCTTACCCCCTGTAATCGAGCCCCCTTTCATTCAATCACGCTACCATGGCTCTCTTGGTGTCTGTCTCTCATTCTCTCTCTTGCAATCAACCTACCCCTAATGTACCCCATTCTAAAACAGCCCCCCCCCCCCCCCCACCATCAGAGCCTCTCTTGCCCAGAATCAGTGCCCCAGGAAAGGGTCAGGGAGAGGGACAGCTTGCAGACCTCCCGGAAGCCTCCTTAAAACGGGTATGGGCCAGAGCTGTGGGTGACCCCAGTCAGATGGTGGTCTGCTCCCAGGTAAAACATCTGGTCTACTGATGGAAAGGGACGGGAGGGGAGTGGTGGTCACACACACACAGGCACACAAATACACAGTCAGGCATATATGCATGCTTAAAAGCTGGGAAGCAGGCAGGCACGTAGGTACACAAACACACACACACGCACACACACACACTGAGCCGGTCTTTTTGTTAGTCATTTGGACAAAAAGTTCTGCCATCCACCCTTTCCCCTCCGTCTACACAGTCGATGACAACGCCCGCCCTAGTTGGTAGCAGCTGTCCAGAGCTACCCAGCACACACACACACACACACACACACACACACACACACACACACACACACACTGGTACGAAGCATACAGCCATTACCCAAAGACATGTCAGCATTAGTGCCTGGCTGAATGATCTACCTGTAGTTTCTTTGACGTGGCAGAACATGACCACATTAGGAGTAACTGCTCAGAGTAACTGCACATTGTAACTGCTCATAGTAACTGATCATAGTAACTGATCATAGTAACTGCTCATTGTAACTGCTCATAGTAACTGCTCATTGTAACTGCACATTGTAACTGCTCATAGTAACTGCTCATAGTAACTGCTCGTTGTAACTGCTCATAGTAACTGCTCATAGTAACTGCTCATTGTAACTGCACATTGTAACTGCTCATAGTAACTGCTCATAGTAACTGCTCATTGTAACTGCTCATAGTAACTTCACATTGTAACTGCTCATAGTAACTGTTCATAGTAACTGATCAGGGTAACTGCACATTATAACTGCTCATAGTAACTGCCCATAGTAACTGATCATAGTAACTGCACATTGTAACTGCTCAGAGTAACTGCTCATAGTAACTGCTCATAGTAACTGATCATAGTAACTGCACATTGTAACTGCACATTGTAACTGCTCATAGTAACTGCTCATAGTAACTGCTCATTGGGGAAAATTAATTCATTTCATTTTAAAATCTGAATGTGCCAAATCCCATGGTAAACAGTCCATTGAAACTCAATATAATAACACAGATGTCAACGACAGCTATCTGAACTAATCATGTATAATATTGTATTGAATATGTTATGTTAGCTAGGTGTCAATGACAGCTATATAAACTAATCATATATACTATTGTATATAATATTGTATGTTAACTAGGTCAAAATGTATGGTGCCGGAGCTTCCTTCTATTGGAAATTGTGAAAGAGTAAAGGTACAGTACCTAGCTACACAACAGCAGTGGGAGCTGGTTGAACGCAACAGCATGGTTTTTGTGTGTGTGTGTGTGTGTGTGTGTATGTTTGGTCGTGTGTGAATGCCTCCATGTGTGCACCTCTAAATGAAATAAAGAGTGTGGCGATAGCCAGAGGGACAGCTGTTGTCTGCTGACAGACCAGGGGTTTAGCTGGGAGAGGACACACACACACTTGAGAGTTGGAACGCCGCAGGCCTCCCAGGGTGCTCCCTAGGGTTTAAAAGAATTGTATGTGTGTGTGGGTGTGTCTGTGTCTGTGTGTGTGTGTGTGTGTGTGTGTGTGTGTGTGTGTGTGTGTGTGTGTGTGTGTGTGTGTGTGTGTGTGTGTGTGTGTGTGTGTGTGTGTGTGTGTGTGTGTGTGTGTGTGTGTGTAGGTGGGTAGTGTTACCCGAAGCCTCTTCACAAACTGGTCAAGCAGAGCCAATGAGACCCACCATCTCCCTCAAATCTCCCTTTCTTCATTTCAGAATATTCACTCAATGTTCCCTCCTTCCACTCCCCATATTCACTCAGAGTTCCAATCCTTCCACTCCCCATATTCACTCAGTGTTCCCTCCTTACACTCCCCATATTCACTCAGTGTTCCACTCCTTCCACTCCCCATATTCACTCAGTGTTCCACTCCTTCCACTCCCCATATTCACTCGGTGTTCCCCTCCTTACACTCCCCATATTCACTCAGTGTTCCCTCCTTACACTCCCCATATTCACTCAGTGTTCCCCTCCTTACACTCCCCATATTCACTCAGTGTTCCCTCCTTACACTCCCCATATTCACTCAGTGTTCCCCTCCTCACACTCCCCATATTCACTCAGTGTTCCACTCCTTACACTCCCCATATTCACTCAGTGTTCCCTCACACTCCCCATATTCACTCAGTGTTCCCCTCCTTACACTCCCCATATTCATTCAGTGTTCCACTCCTCACACTCCCTTTATTCACTCAGTGTTCCCCTCCTCACACTCCCCATATTCACTCAGTGTTCCCTCCTTACACTCCCCATATTCACTCAGTGTTCCACTCCTTCCACTCCCCATATTCACTCAGTGTTCCCTCCTTCCACTCCCCATATTCACTCAGTGTTCCAATCCTTCCACTCCCCATATTCACTCAGTGTTCCCTCCTTACACTCCCCATATTCACTCAGTGTTCCACTCCTTCCACTCCCCATATTCACTCGGTGTTCCCCTCCTTACACTCCCCATATTCACTCAGTGTTCCCTCCTTACACTCCCCATATTCACTCAGTGTTCCCCTCCTTACACTCCCCATATTCACTCAGTGTTCCCTCCTTACACTCCCCATATTCACTCAGTGTTCCCCTCATCACACTCCCCATATTCACTCAGTGTTCCACTCCTTACACTCCCCATATTCACTCAGTGTTCCCTCACACTCCCCATATTCACTCAGTGTTCCCCTCCTTACACTCCCCATATTCATTCAGTGTTCCACTCCTTACACTCCCTTTATTCACTCAGTGTTCCCCTCCTCACACTCCCCATATTCACTCAGTGTTCCCTCCTTACACTCCCCATATTCACTCAGTGTTCCCCTCCTTACACTCCCCATATTCATTCAGTGTTCCACTCCTTCCACTCCCCATATTCACTCAGTGTTCCACTCCTTCCACTCCCCATATTCACTCAGTGTTCCCTCCTTACACTCCCCATATTCACTCAGTGTTCCACTCCTTCCACTCCCCATATTCACTCAGTGTTCCCTACTTCCACTCCCCATATTCACTCAGTGTTCCCTCCTTACACTCCCCATATTCACTCAGTGTTCCCTCCTTACACTCCCCATATTCACTCAGTGTTCCCCTCCTCACACTCCCCATATTCACTCAGTGTTCCCCTCCTTACACTCCCCATATTCACTCAGTGTTCCACTCCTTACACTCCCCATATTCACTCAGTGTTCCACTCCTTCCACTCCCCATATTCACTCAGTGTTCCCTCCTTCCACTCCCCATATTCACTCAGTGTTCCCCTCCTCACACTCCCCATATTCACTCAGTGTTCCACTCCTTCCACTCCCCATATTCACTCAGTGTTCCACTCCTTCCACTCCCCATATTCACTCAGTGTTCCCTCCTTACACTCCCCATATTCACTCAGTGTTCCCTCACACTCCC
Source organism: Oncorhynchus kisutch (assembly GCF_002021735.2). Lineage (NCBI taxonomy): Eukaryota > Metazoa > Chordata > Actinopteri > Salmoniformes > Salmonidae > Oncorhynchus > Oncorhynchus kisutch. Next base: position 65,529,918 of record NC_034178.2, read on the forward strand.
CATATTCACTCAGTGTTCCCCTCCTTACACTCCCCATATTCATTCAGTGTTCCACTCCTTACACTCCCTTTATTCACTCAGTGTTCCCCTCCTCACACTCCCCATATTCACTCAGTGTTCCCTCCTTACACTCCCCATATTCACTCAGTGTTCCACTCCTTCCACTCCCCATATTCACTCAGTGTTCCCTCCTTCCACTCCCCATATTCACTCAGTGTTCCCCTCCTCACACTCCCCATATTCACTCAGTGTTCCACTCCTTCCACTCCCCATATTCACTCAGAGTTCCAATCCTTCCACTCCCCATATTCACTCAGTGTTCCCTCCTTACACTCCCCATATTCACTCAGTGTTCCACTCCTTCCACTCCCCATATTCACTCAGTGTTCCACTCCTTCCACTCCCCATATTCACTCGGTGTTCCCCTCCTTACACTCCCCATATTCACTCAGTGTTCTCTCCTTACACTCCCCATATTCACTCAGTGTTCCCCTCCTTACACTCCCCATATTCACTCAGTGTTCCCTCCTTACACTCCCCATATTCACTCAGTGTTCCCCTCATCACACTCCCCATATTCACTCAGTGTTCCACTCCTTACACTCCCCATATTCACTCAGTGTTCCCTCACACTCCCCATATTCACTCAGTGTTCCCCTCCTTACACTCCCCATATTCATTCAGTGTTCCACTCCTTACACTCCCTTTATTCACTCAGTGTTCCCCTCCTCACACTCCCCATATTCACTCAGTGTTCCCTCCTTACACTCCCCATATTCACTCAGTGTTCCCCTCCTTACACTCCCCATATTCATTCAGTGTTCCACTCCTTCCACTCCCCATATTCACTCAGTGTTCCACTCCTTCCACTCCCCATATTCACTCAGTGTTCCCTCCTTACACTCCCCATATTCACTCAGTGTTCCACTCCTTCCACTCCCCATATTCACTCAGTGTTCCCTACTTCCACTCCCCATATTCACTCAGTGTTCCCTCCTTACACTCCCCATATTCACTCAGTGTTCCCTCCTTACACTCCCCATATTCACTCAGTGTTCCCCTCCTCACACTCCCCATATTCACTCAGTGTTCCCCTCCTTACACTCCCCATATTCACTCAGTGTTCCACTCCTTACACTCCCCATATTCACTCAGTGTTCCACTCCTTCCACTCCCCATATTCACTCAGTGTTCCCTCCTTCCACTCCCCATATTCACTCAGTGTTCCCCTCCTCACACTCCCCATATTCACTCAGTGTTCCACTCCTTCCACTCCCCATATTCACTCAGTGTTCCACTCCTTCCACTCCCCATATTCACTCAGTGTTCCCTCCTTACACTCCCCATATTCACTCAGTGTTCCACTCCTTCCACTCCCCATATTCACTCAGTGTTCCCTCACACTCCCCATATTCACTCAGTGTTCCCCTCCTTACACTCCCCATATTCATTCAGTGTTCCACTCCTTACACTCCCTTTATTCACTCAGTGTTCCCCTCCTCACACTCCCCATATTCACTCAGTGTTCCCTCCTTACACTCCCCATATTCACTCAGTGTTCCCCTCCTTACACTCCCCATATTCATTCAGTGTTCCACTCCTTACACTCCCCATATTCACTCAGTGTTCCACTCCTTCCACTCCCCATATTCACTCAGTGTTCCCTCCTTACACTCCCCATATTCACTCAGTGTTCCACTCCTTCCACTCCCCATATTCACTCAGTGTTCCCTACTTCCACTCCCCATATTCACTCAGTGTTCCCTCCTTACACTCCCCATATTCACTCAGTGTTCCCTCCTTACACTCCCCATATTCACTCAGTGTTCCCCTCCTCACACTCCCCATATTCACTCAGTGTTCCCCTCCTTACACTCCCCATATTCACTCAGTGTTCCACTCCTTACACTCCCCATATTCACTCAGTGTTCCACTCCTTCCACTCCCCATATTCACTCAGTGTTCCCTCCTTCCACTCCCCATATTCACTCAGTGTTCCCCTCCTCACACTCCCCATATTCACTCAGAATTCCACTCCTTCCACTCCCCATATTCACTCAGTGTTCCACTCCTTCCACTCCCCATATTCACTCAGTGTTCCCTCCTTACACTCCCCATATTCACTCAGTGTTCCACTCCTTCCACTCCCCATATTCACTCAGTGTTCCCTCCTTACACTCCCCATATTCACTCAGTGTTCCCCTCCTTACACTCCCCATATTCACTCAGTGTTCCACTCCTCACACGTCCCATATTCACTCAGTGTTCCCCTCCTCACACTCCCCATATTCACTCAGTGTTCCCTCACACTCCCCATATTCACTCAGTGTTCCCCTCCTCACACTACCCATATTCACTCAGTGTTCCCCTCCTCACACTACCCATATTCACTCAGTGTTCCCCTCCTCACACTACCCATATTCACTCAGTGTTCCCCTCCTCACACTACCCATATTCACTCAGTGTTCCCCTCCTCACACTACCCATATTCATCCCACACAATAGACCCATTGATCTTGGCAATCACGGATTACAGTCTGCCTGTATTGTGTTCGCCTCTCTCTCTAAAGCCTGAATGAAAGGATAATTGTAGGGTTTATTGGGTAAAGGGTGGCTGCAGAGAGACGGTGAGACACAGAGGTATGATGTTTTGATAACTATAAGATTATAGTAACATATTATAAGGGAATCGTAAATGCTTATGATAAGTTTTATAACACATTATAAATGCATCATCGGGTGTTATAATTTCTTTAAGTAAAGTGTTACTAAGGTTTTAAATCAAAAGAGTGAAGTTAGTTTCTGAGAGGTATTTTAAAGGAAAACACTTAGTTTGTTGTATACATTTTTATTTTATTTGCTCATTAAGATTGAAATAGTTATATTTAAAACCCAAGAAACAAAAACATATATATATCTTTTTTTAAGCTATTCTTGTTTTAATGATTCATTGTGAAATCTAAAACAAGTGTCCCAGCAGACGGAAACTGTGGTCTGACTTCTTTGGTTGCAGCCTATGGACCGAAGGCTGAAACCCGGAGGCGTTATGCTGGTGGACAGTTTACACACAGTCCAGTTCATTTCAATTCTTTGACTGAGTTGCATTAAACTAGTCTCATGTTTTAAAATAATTTAAAAAATCACTAATAAATTGACAATTGAATGTGACCTAAACATATCTGCTTTCATGGCCATTAGCTGTCCCCAGTAATTAGAACATAAAACCATGATGAACTACTTAATACACTTTTAAGACATCTGGGTTGCAGGTTACCAACCCAAACAAGTGATGCTACCCTTAATTCAATTATCAATTGATTATTGAGAACTATGCTGAAACAGTGTCAGCGCATTGCAAGGGACATGATAAAGAAAGACTAATAGAAGATAAAACTCTATTCTGGTTGACAGATTGAATCTGAAAATAAAGCGGCATCCTTATAAATGCATATCAGATAAGTACAAAATCTGTTAAATTGCAGTTCATAAGTCCCTTTCAAAACATATTATTTTGACTTATTCAAGATATCCGCATGTGCTGCTTTAGACAGTCCCAAACTTTTATATTTATCAGGAGTGGATCCATTATATTTATCAGGAGTGGATCCATTATATTTATCAGGAGTGGATCCATTATATTTATCAGGAGTGGATCCATTATATTTATCAGGAGTGGATCCATTATATTTATCAGGAGTGGATCCATTATATTTATCAGGAGTGGATCCATTATATTTATCAGGAGTGGATCCATTATATTTATCAGGAGTGGATCCATTATATTTATCAGGAGTGGATCCATTATATTTATCAGGAGTGGATCCATTATATTTATCAGGAGTGGATCCATTATATTTATCAGGAGTGGATCCATTATATTTATCAGGAGTCGATTCATTATATTTATCAGGAGTGGATCCATTATATTTATCAGGAGTGGATCCATTATATTTATCAGGAGTGGATCCATTATATTTATCAGGAGTGGATCCATTATATTTATCAGGAGTGGATCCATTATATTTATCAGGAGTGGATCCATTATATTTATCAGGAGTGGATCCATTTGAGCTCCAGAGTGGAGCAGCAGTCTAAGGCACTGCATCTCAGTGCTAGAGGCGGCACCACAGTCCCTGATTCAAATCAAGGCTGTATCACATCTGTCTGGGATTGGGAGGGCGGCGCACAATTGGCCCAGTGTTGTCCGGGTTTGGCCAGGGTAGGCCGTCATTGGAAATAAGAATTTGTTCTTATCTGACTTACCTAGTTAAAATAATGGTATATATATATATATATATATATATATATATATATATATACTGTATATACAGTTGAAGTCGAAAGTTTACATACACCAGCCAAATATATTTAAACTCAGTTTTTCACAATTCCTGACATTCAATGCTACTAAAAATTCCCTGTCTTAGGTCAGTTAGGATCACCACTTAATTTTAAGAATGTTAAATGTCAGAATAATAGTAGAGAGAATGATTTATTTCAGCTTTTATTTCTTTCATCACATTCCCAGTGGGTCAGAAGTGTACATACACTCAATTAGTATTTTGTAGCATTGCCTTTAATTTTTCAACTCGTGTCAAACATTTCGGGTAGCCTTCCACAAGCTTCCCACAATAAGGGGTGAATTTTGGCCCACTCTTCCAGACAGAGCTGGTGTAACTGAGTCAGGTTTGTTGGCCTCCTTGTTCGCACACGGTTTTTCAGTTCTGCCCACAGATTTTCTATAGGATTGAGGTCAGGGCTTTGTGATGGCCACTCCAATACCATGACTTTGTTGTCCATAAGTCATTTTGCCACAACTTTGGAAGTATGCTTGGGGTCATTGTCCATTTGGAAGACCCATTTGCGAACAAGCTTTAACTTTCTGACTGATGTCTTAAGATGTTGCTTCGATATATCCACATACCTTTCCTGCCTCATGATGCCATCTATTTTGTAAAGTACACCAGTCCCTCCTGTAAGCAAAGCACCTTCACAAGATGATGCTGCCACCCCTGTGCTTCATGGTTGGGATGGTTTTCTTCTCCTTGCAAGCCTCCCTCTTTTCCTCCAAACATAACAATGGTCATTATGGCCAAACAGTTCTATTTTTGTTTCATCAGATCAGAGGACATTTCTTCAAAAAGTACGATCCTTGTCCCCATGTGTAGTTGCAAACCGTAGTCTGGCTTTTTTATGGCAGTTTTGGAGCAGTGGCTTCTTCCTTGCTTAGCGGCCTTTCAGGTTACGTCGACATACGACTCTTTTACTGTGGATATAGATACTCTGTACCTGTTTCCTCCAGCATCTTCACAATGTCCTTTGCTGTTGTTCTGGGATTGATTTGCACTTTTCGCACCAATGTACGTTCATCTCTAGGAGACAGAACGCGTTTCTTTCCTGAGCGGTATGATGGCTGCGTGGTCCCATGGTATTTATACTTGCGTACTATTGTTTGTACAGATGAACGTGGTACCTTCAGGTGTTTGGAAATTGTTCCCAAGGATGAACCATACTTGTGGAGGTGGCTGATTTCTTTTGATTTTCCCATGATGTCAAGCAAAGAGTCATTGCTTTTGAAGTTAGGCCCTGAAATACATCCACAGGTCCACCTCCAATTGACTCAAATGATATCAATTAGCCCATCAGAAGCTTCTAAAGCCATGACATCATTTTCTGGAATTTTACAAGCTGTTTAAAGGCTCAGTCAGCTAGTGTATGTACACTTCTGACCCATTGGAATTGTGATACAGTGAATTATAAGTGAAATATTCTGTCTGTAGAATTGTTTAAAAAATTACACAAAGTAGATGTCCTAACCGACTTGCCAAAACTATAGTTTGTTAACAAGACATTTGTGGAGTGGTTGAAAAATGAGTTTTAATGACTCCAACCTAAGTGTATGTAAACTTCCGATGTCAACTGTATATCACTTTTTTTCCCCAGGAGTGGATCCATTATATTTATCAGGAGTGGATCCATTATATTTATCAGGAGTGGATCCATTATATTTATCAGGAGTGGATCCATTATATTTATCAGGAGTGGATCCATTATATTTATCAGGAGTGGGTCCATTATATTTATCAGGAGTGGATCCATTATATTTATCAGGAGTGGATCCATTATATTTATCAGGAGTGGATCCATTATATTTATCAGGAGTGGATCCATTATATTTATCAGGATTGGATCCATTGCATTTATCAGGAGTTGTTTCTTTGTATTCATCAGGAGTGGATCCATTATATTTTCAGGAGTGGATCCATTGCTAAGATAAAGTCAGGAAGAGCAGAGCTTCCTATGAAAATATTTATCATTCCACAAACCTTTGGCTATAGAGGAGTTTGGATTTAATTTGTGTTTTCTTAAGAGGGGGTGCCTCACGGTACAGGATGGGGAATTCTCCTCGATCCAGGACTTTAGGCTCCTGCTTATTCACGATTTATTAGACTCAAGTAATAGGAACCATGAAGGGAGAGGGTTCCGCGAAGCAGAAGGCTGTTCTAAAAATGGGGCCTAATGTTATTAAGATACGAAACACCGTGTTAAATCAAACCCCCCAGCACAAACTGCCTTCGGTTTGTGGTCCACTTTTTTTCATTCCCCAAATGTTATTTGTGGGGGTAGAAATTCAGATAGGGATCAGGTTTCTGATGATTTATATTCAGTCTTTTGCTTCGATAAAAAAACTCTGTGGTTGATGCAGTGTTTGCTCCACAAGTATATTTCAGATAATTGACTTGGATAGAGAATATTTGGAGACAATTGGGAAAAAGAGTTCATATGTGAGTCCTATTTCATTAGATGAATACTTGGTTGTTTTCTGAAATACAAAATGGTGGGTTGTAATCTAGCTGCCAATGCAGTTTCATGGAAAATAAACACAAACAGAGATGGATTTGCTCAAAACAATTATATTTGATAGATATGAAATGAATACTCTTCTTGGGTCTAAACCACATGCCCTGTAGGCCTATAGGAAGGAGGGCATCAGTGAGTACAATTTCAGCCAATATAACTGAATGATACTATCTTCAGTTAACTGAATAAGTTAAGTACTGTATTATCACAGTCGGCCGGTAGCCTGGCGGTTAGAGAGGCAAAGCCAGAACTTGGAGGATTGCCAGGTCGGAGCCCGGGTCCGACGTGAAAAACCTGTTGGTAAATGAGCTGGCAACCTAAGAGTTGCTGGTATCAAAACCTAGATGCTGTTGTGCCCGTGAGCAAGGCACTTATAACCCCCCACAACAGCTGCCCAGTGTGGCAGCCCCCCGCACGTATTTTTGGTTGGACTTTATGTGTCTTTCAGAGGGGTTGGGTATTTTTGGTTGAACTGTGTGTGTCTTTCAGAGGGGTTGAGTGTTTTGGTTGAACTGTGTGGGTCTTTCAGAGGGGTTGGGTATTTTTGGTTGGACTTTGTGTGTCTTTCAGAGGGGTTGGGTATTTTTGGTTGGACTTTGTGTGTCTTTCAGAGGGGTTGGGTATTTTTGGTTGGACTGTGTGTCTTTCAGAGGGGTTGGGTATTTTTGGTTGGACTGTGTGTCTTTCAGAGGGGTTGGGTATTTTTGGTTGGACTGTCTGTGTCTTTCAGAGGGGTTGGGTATTTTTGGTTGGACTTTGTGTGTCTTTCAGAGGGGTTGGGTATTTTTGGTTGGACTGTGTGTGTCTTTCAGAGGGGTTGGGTATTTTTGGTTGGACTTTGTGTGTCTTTCAGAGGGGTTGGGTATTTTTGGTTGGACTGTGTGTGTCTTTCAGAGGGGTTGGGTATTTTTGGTTGGACTGTGTGTGTCTTTCAGAGGGGTTGGGTATTTTTGGTTGGACTGTGTGCATCTTTCAGAGGGGTTGGGTATTTTTGGTTGGACTGTGTGTCTTTCAGAGGGGTTGGGTATTTTTGGTTGGACTTTGTGTGTCTTTCAGAGGGGTTGGGTATTTTTGGTTGGACTGTGTGTGTCTTTCAGAGGGGTTGGGTATTTTTGGTTGGACTGTGTGTGTCTTTCAGAGGGGTTGGGTATTTTTGGTTGGACTTTGTGTGTCTTTCAGAGGGGTTGGGTATTTTTGGTTGGACTGTGTGTGTCTTTCAGAGGGGTTGGGTATTTTTGGTTGGACTGTCTGTGCGATCGACCAATAAAGTGTATTAAAAGTATATTAAATGTTAATATATGAATTAAAGATATAAAGGTCAATAGATATGTGATCAATAAATGTATCATTATTTGAATAGCTTTCCTATAAGTCTTATGGAAATGTATGTATTGTAATATTTGATGACCTCAACAATTCAAGTAAATTAATATCCATGTGCAAGTGATGACTGAACGTTTATTCCATGCAGTATTAGGTGTGGAGCAAAATGTCAATGGAACTCTTGTCTGCATTTCTCAGACACAAAAAAATGCTTTTGTTATTTTTTGTGCTCCGAGCAAGAAGGAGAGATCCAGACTGAACGCTTCTGAACGAAGCTGTCGTGATCTACGAGTGTTTAAAGGTGATTGGAATGGCTACCAAAACACAGAGGGCCATTTTAGATCGGAGCTATGAAGGGGTCCTTGAGAAACATGAATACCTGTCTTTGGAGAAATCCTTAGTGTGGTTCCCTGAAATTACTTAATTAGTTTCCTGGCAAGAAAAACGCCTCCGTGATTAGCTGTATTCTTCAGTACTTAGGCCAAGCACAAGTGTTGAAAGGATTCAACTACCACCAAGGAAAATAAAGAGCTTTAAAGAAGTAGGACCGAATGGTATACTCCCCCAACACAACGTTAGTATAGAGACAGACAATTTACTCCATCACACACACACACACACAGTGATTTGGCGTAAATAAAACATGGAAAAACTTAGATTTACAAATCAGTAGATAGACAAGTCACACCCAGTCAGTCCTTGGACTGTAACGCTGCCATGGAGTAAAAAGGTTATGTTGTTTAAAAAATGAATTTTACTCAATCGGGGTCTCAACTTACTGTTGAGTGTTAGAATAGTGGAATACACAATCTGCAATTTCATCAGTTTTTCTCTTCTTATGTCAGTCACTGACAGTCACTCGAAGCCATGTCAGATAACCATTTTGTGATTGGTAAATTAGTTTAGCCTGCTATCTAAACTTGTAGTAATCATGGTTAAATTACCGCCAGGGGCCCCCATTGATTTTGTTAGTCACTCGCACCCAGATATCGTATAAAAAAAATACTGCAACTATTTCTCTCCCCAACATGGCAAAATGTATAGAATTGCAAGGAATTAGATGTAAAACTGCAAATTTTTCTCTCCACCCTTTTCAAAATGAGTAGAATTGCATAAAATGAGATATACAATTGCTAAATCTTCTCTCAGACCCATTGGCACAACGTGTAGAATTCCAGCAAACTTGCTTAGCTAAAAGGCTAGGGTTCAGACTGCATGAGCGGGTATGGATGTGGGTACTCAGACCCGTGAGCCACTGCGGCCCCTCGTGATGAGTTCCGATTTTCTGAAGGCACAGTGATGCCGAAACGTTGGTGATTTACCCAATAAATTACTGGGAGTTTATATATGGAGTGTGTGACTCTCTTTATTGATTTATTTTTATAGTTCCGAATTTTTGTGGCCATCAAAGTTGCCCATCCCTGCACTAGCCTATAATATACCACAATAATATAATTATAGTGATAAGAACTAATTTAAATTGTTGTTGAAATTATAGACATAACAAATATAGGTCTAGGTCTACTCTATGAGCTATACTGAGCTTTAACCTGCAGTGCAATGTATTTCAAAAAAAATCCAAATGAGGAAACTAGCTTACTGTACTGTACATTCTGATTGGAAATAGAATTGAAATATATTTGTCTCACAGGCTCCTTCATTATATGCATAGTAGTTTACTGCAATGCAAACTTCTAATAATATATATTTTTAAATGTAAATACATGGAGGAGAAAGGAAACTTCTGATAAGAAACATCAGTCACTGTCCCATAAGGAAACTTCTGTTAAGAAACATCAGTCACTGTCCCATTTACTGTAGGCACATTTATATGCTGTGAATTCAGTTTTCAAGCGAGTAGGCATTAGGCTAGCCTGAGTGATGAAGTCAAATGGATATTGGTGATATTTACTAAAGAAAGATGCTAAAAATACTATGCAATTTTACCAATAATGTTCAAAATGAAGTTTTGTGGGAACTGAAGTGGCCTACAAAGTCGGTCAGTTGAAACGGCTAGGAGATGTTTAACAGAGCCGATGAGTTGGTTTAGGCCCAAAACCAACAAATATTATGAGTATCATCATTGTTATATGTATTGCCCCGCTCTGGAAAACTACTGCTTGAAAAACAATACTGGCCTAATTTAACTTTGGTTGAACTTTTTCTGTAGAATTGTATCCTTATAACCTATAAAGATAATTCAAGTGCTCAAAAAAATCGATTACTGCACACAGAATGAACATAGGCTATTCATTTTTCTGAACAGGCAATAATACTTTTGAAAAGCAATATGATATTCATACTCATATGAATCCACTTACCATGATTTAGGTCGAGAAAAGAAATCCGGTAGTTGTTCAACACAGTTCTCTCTCCATATGGCGTAGCGTGTTCAAATCTCTATAGCAAAACGTTTCTACAGATGAAACTGGAACGTTCAATAGTCAAACTCAATGCACGATAAGTCTTTACTCACTGTGGATGCCTATTTATTATTCTTCAAAGTGATGATGACTGCAGATTTTAGAAATGTGTGCGCACTTAGTTTGGATTTCTTGAATCGTTCGTCTACTACGGTCTAATAAACCGAAATGACAGCTTTCCAGCGAATCAAAGGCTGCGTTTTCATCCGAAACATTGAACCCGTTTCTCGATAAGTGTTTCATACACCTTCAGGAGCGCGTGTTTGCTTTGGCGCTGGTAAGGAAGTGATGATAAGGGTAAATGAAAAAATGTTGGTTCCTCCTCCTGAGGGTTTTCTCAATACCCGCGAGCCGAGTGCTCTACAGTGTGTGTGTGTGTGTGTGTGTGTGTGTGTGAGTGTGATCCCGCGCGCGCCTGTGCTTGTGCCATTACGCAGGAGTTGCTTTCAATTGGCTCTCTATATTCTTCAGTTAACAAAATAGCTCAGGCGGAGTTGAGCTCTTCCTTTATCGCTTTATCTCACCTTTGTATCTTTGTTTGGTAAAGAATGCCTCTCTCGACCGTTGTTTACACAAAGACGGCGAGAATCTCACACGCTTAGGGCTTCTCTGGGAGTCTGTTATGGTGTTGTCATTATGTGTGGATTAATCATTTATTCTAATGACCCTAGGGCATTGACTGGTTTCTAAAGCTCCTTAATGTGTGCATATTGTGATATATCTTAGGCCTATACGTATACCCACTATAGTGTGTGTTCATAATAATGTCCATGCATTAAAATAACAACTTGAAGCACTTTAATACTATAATACTTTATTGCCTTATAAACGTATCTTTCATAGCGCCTTATAGAATATAACATTATTTACCTTCCTACAGAAATGTGAGGTACAGTCACACTTTAATATAAAGCATATATTTGTTTTATTTTGTTTTTGTTTTTTTGTTTTGAATTTTACCCCCTTTTTCTCCCCAATTTCGTGGTATCCAATTGTTTAGTAGCTACTATCTTGTCTCATCGCTACAACTCCCGTACGGGCTCGGGAGAGACGAAGGTTGAAAGTCATGCCGTTCTCCGATACACAACCCAACCAAGCCGCACTGCTTAAAGCATATTAAAGCATAAAGCATATTAAAGGCTTAATTAAGCCTTCATAAACCCATTATAAGGCCTACCTAAATGCTTCAAGAATCATTTGTTAATGTCATTATAGGGTGGCAAAAGGGTTACGCCACAATTTGCAACGCACTAGGCCTACCCACCATATCATCCTGTGTATGTTAATTAACAAATGATGTGTTACCTTATGAAGGCCTTATGAAGGCTTAATGAAGGCTTCATTAGGCCTTTTGGAGATATATTTCATTCAAAGTGTGACCGTTGCAGTTTAATAATAATAATCATATAACAATGTACTTGTAAGGCAATATAACACCTCATAAACAAATAATGTTATTATATACCCTAATATTAAAAATAAATGCTCAAACAATAAATAATGCTTTACACTATTAATGTTATTTGTTAACGGTTTATGAAAACCTAACTAAATGTGTCTTATTTGAAATGACACAAATACACTATCCCCACTGTCAATAAGCTTTGGTATGCACTGTAAACAAAATAACATAGCTGGCTATATCTTGACTGTGGTCAAATGGGCAATCCAAGATTAATTGGGACATATATTTCTTGATTTATACAGTCATTGATTCTTGAAAAACATACCTTCCAAATGTTTCATTATTACATCAAGTTTTAAAGAAAAGAATAACATGTTGACTGAATGTAAACATCTGCATATGGAAAGTCTCAACTAAATATTTATCAACCAATATTGTAGAATGGAAAAATTCAATCAATAGCTTGGGCATTTATTTGCTTCAATCAGGGCTCTACTTGATGTGTGTGAGGGGCCCCCCACCTTGCGGCAAAACATTTTAGTGGTACCCCCTTGACAGCGGAGAGGAAAAAAGTGGTTTTAAGTTCATTTCCTGCTATTCTACACATTTTGCCATGGGGCGTAGAGAACATTTTGACATTTTAAAGCACATTTCCTGCTATTCTACACATTTTGCCATGGGGCGTAGAGAACATGTTGACATTTTAAAGCACATTTACTGCTATTCTACACATTTTGCCATGGAGCATAGAGAAAATTCGGACATTTTAAAGCACATTTACTGCAATTCTATAATAATTTTGCCATGACTTATGCCATGTTAATATGATATCTGAGTGAGAATTACTAACTAAATCAATGTGGGCCCCCTGGAGGTTGAGCCGGTTGGTATTCGACCATGATACTACAAGTCTAGACTAAAAATGGTCAGCTGACATGGCTAATTTAGTGGCTGTCGGTAACTGACATAACAAGAGAAAAACTGCTGATGCCCAACCAAATGTTGATGTTGCACCTGGTGTATTTTACTGTTCTTACTCTCAATAGCAATATATATTAAACATTGGTTAGTGTGCCCCCTAACAGTCGGGGGACCTAAGTGACTGCTTGTGAGACAGGCTTCTTTCTGAGCCAGGCGTCTACTTCCTTCCTTCCTTACCCCCCCCCCCCCCCACCCACCTTGCAGTGTCGCCCTCTTCTGATCCACCCCAGACAACGTTTGACTTTTTCACTTATCTCACTAGTTTTGGATCAATTCCAAAATGCCAGGCTGCTGCCTCGCCCAAATTTTGCTCTGCGAATCTGATCACTGCTAGCTTGAATTTGATGTGTTATCATTTTTGTGGCACCATGGCAATGAAGGCAGAATTCTTATTTAATTGTTTTATGCACATGACCATGGGAATATCAGAGCTGTGTTCATTGTAACCTCATAAACAATTAATTTTGTCCTGCCGTTTATTTGTTGAAATGTGTGCCGATGCCCAGCTATTAAAAGGGACAGGCAGCTATTTGAGACAGTGTTTATTTGACATTTTACAGTATATATTAGGCCATATCATAGACATAATCATTAGAAAATTAAACCCACTGCTGCCACCATGTTTCAATTTGCTTTGTGTTGTACTGGACAATATAAAGTTAGGCAGACATTCATTGAAGGTTGTGGTTACTACTGGTGATGGAGAGGCGAGAGGAATTGTCTGCCATGTTTTTTGTTTTGCTCAGGGCTCAGAGTTGGCTTATTGATATTTTGATGTAATCTTGCACACCAGCTGGCTCTCTCTCTGTAATTCGAGCTTGGGGACAAGGTACATTTTGATAGCTGGCTCTACTTCCATATGTAGTGCGATTAACAGGGAACTGTGAATGTCCTGGATCCCCATTTCAGCTAATCAGATTGCAGATTCTCCGAACCCGTTTAATAAGTATATATTTTATATTACATGTCCAGGCACAAAAGACAGAACCTTAAACCATGCCAGAACTGGGGCACAAAGGCAGGCGGTTGTCTAGGAGTCGTGTCGGAGTCGAGTCCTCACTAGTCTGGATGTATATCCTGTAATATGAGGAAGTCTGTCGCTGGGAACCTGTGAACGGCAGGCCTGGCAAAAGAGGAAACAGGAAGCTCTCTCTGACACCATTTTGACACCTCGAGAACGACGAAGTTAACCAGCAGGAGGGAATGCAGGCAAGAGTTTCTCATACATGCTAATTCCCATGTATAGACACAAAACAAGGAATTTAGGACTTAATTTCCACCAGTTAGAGTATAACCATGTGTACATTCTCCCAATTCAGCATTGCTTTTGATGCGTTCGTGATGAATTTCAATAGCCCTCCGACAAATGTGTGAGTTTCCTATATTAGTACTCTCTCACTTGCTGTGGAACTCAAAACAACACAGAGGAGAGAGCAGAGAGAAGTGGTTGGGGCGGGGATATGGAAAAGTCCCATTACCTAGGACTCTGGGATGTACCGTGACCCAGACATGGACTTTGTCTGCTTCTGATTCATTTGCAAGATCCATTCTTCGTTAGGAATGTCGGCAGGGAAATTAAAGCGACTATTGTCTCTTCTTCCTATGAAGAGCTCGGGTGGCTCCCTGTTGCAATGTCACATGGCTTAATGGCCCTGATGATGTCCTTACTCCCTCAGAAAACCTATTCAAATACTTTGCTACATAAAGTAAAATGTGTGTAAAACAATAAATTCAGCCTCAAAACGTTTTTCTAATGGGCATACTGAAAATCCCAGGAGGAGGATAGGGGGAGAGGAGAATGTAAACAGGGAAAAACAGATGGACTAGCACCCCTCACAGGGCGTTTACACAGTGTGGAAGCTGTTGTATAATATCTAGCACCCCATCACACCCCTCACAGGGCGTTTACACAGTGTGGAAGCTGTTGTATAATAACTACCACATCTGTGTTGCCCGGCTTACCGCTCTCACCCCACTGCCCCATCACACCCGTCACCCTCCAAACCCTCTACCTCGCTCTCCTCTCTCTTTCTTTACACCAAATCTCTCTTCTCCTACAACCATCCTTTCCTCTCTCTTCTTGCCTCCATGTTCCCTAATAAACACACAAGTGACAACCAGTCCCCTCCTCCTCCTCCTCCTCCTCCTCCTCCTCCTCCTCCTCCTCCTCCTCCTCCTCCTCCTCCTCCTCCTCCTCCTCCTCCTCCTCTCCCAGCAGTTGATCGACCCATCCCTCCCCACCTCCCTCCCCACCTCCCTCCCTCCATCCATTCATCACTCCCTCCCTCCCCACCTCCCTCCATCCATCCATCCATCCATCCCTCCCTCCCTCCCCACCACTCTCCCTCCATTCCTCCCTCCCTCCCCACCTCCCTCCATCCATCCATCCATCCCTCCCTCCCCACCACCCTCCCTCCATCCCTCCCTCCCTTCCCACCTCCCTCCCAGTAAGCGGGACTACTTTCTCTCAGGGTGGTTCTGGATGTGTGTGTTACACAGTCGACTCCCACCTCTAACACCGGAGCCGAGCGCCCTCATCACCCTGCAGCCCTACGCTGCCAAACCTTGATACTGCTTCCCTTGTCTGGGGAATGTGGGAATGATTGCCTTAATTTTACAATGCGGAGCGCTCCCTTTGGTTCAATTTTCACCAACACCATAAAAACGCAGGAGTTGTAAGAGCAGCGGAGGCCATCTGGTTTTGTCATTGCCACGGCTTTAATGACCAGGTAATAACATTTCAATTTGACAGAAATTACAACAGATGTTTCAGGCCATAAACCTCAGATAGAGACAATTTCTCCGGAGGAATTTGTAACCTGTGAGCAAGGCCGTCCCTGCCACTTACCTAGACACAACAGCTTTCTGATATGAGTGTCGCAAATGACTTCACATGTACAGGAAAAACAAGATCGAGACTAAATGCTAAATATTATAAAACGAAGGAATTGTATTTGTAGGATATATGAATATTTCACAAAACCTGCCATAACTGGTTCTGCGGCTAACAGGAAAACTTTTGATATAATATATTATGAAAACGTAATTATTACGAATTATGAAAAATAATGATTATCTGTATTAAGTAGACGTTTTGTTTGCTTATCCAAATGTATTTTTTATTTTATCACAATTATTTGGTCATTTAACTGTATGTTTTGTTATCCTATGTAATTATACATGTAATTATAATCATATGTAATTATAATAATACAATCAATTTGTTCACCTTACTTTTCCACTGAGCTAAATAAACTGTCCTTGCCAGACATTGTTTCTTTGTTCAGCGGTGTGAAAACGGAATACTCTGAAAGACAAGACACACATCTCACCAAATACATGAACTGTGATACATAATCAGAAATTGATAGGATTATCTCGGAGGAAATGTAGAATTGAATGTCCTGGAGGCAGGTATTAATTTAATCTGTTTGCTTGCTTTCACACACATACACACATTATACGAGGTGTGTCAACTTGTGTTAAAATGGTTTACATACCTGGCAGCTCACATAGAGACCAGAAAACAACAATGATTCGATGCTGTCTGTTATCTCAGCAATAACAGCGTGATACTACTTTCCAAGAGTTTATCTAAAGTCAATTCTTCCAAAAATAAGTACAGTATGTAGTATTATAGATGTTGGATCGTAATTTGATCACCCTGTTGCTGGATAACTGGCCTGCAATGAAGGAAATATACAACTTAGTTATTTGAGGTTTCAGAATACTTCTGATGTGTGTCATTTACATTTTGCATTTCAGATTTGATTTTCCCTTATGTATCAACCCCTACAAAAATGTCCATAATAATTCACATTTCCTGTTGCTGCCAGATTATTTTCCTGCTGTAGGAAAATGGCTCAAATTAAGATCCTACATCTGTATCTTTCAATTATTATCAACAATAACAATTAGATGGTACTTTCCACTACGTTCCACTATTAGCTATGTAAACCACAATGTAAAAGATTATGAAGGCTGCTTGGAAGTCATAAAACCTTGTTAGTCGTTTATGACAACCTGTGAGGACTGCAGAAGATTAGAGGCTTCTCGGGCCGATGGCCATGATTGACACTTGTTCTCACCTTGGAGAGATTTATAACCCCCATATGATGATAATAAAGCCCGTCCACATCCAGCCAGTTAGCCTCTCTTATGATGGATGATCTCCTGTGAGAATTTCAGACCATTTTTCCCGCTCGTCCATTTCCTCCACGTCGGCCCAGAGGTGAGAAAGATACATTCACATTGCTTTTCAGGTTCCCACAGCAGTCAAAAATGCACCAGGCTGCAGGGCCCAGGCATGTTTAAGAATGAGAGGGGATTTTTTTTATTTAAAGGGACAAGGCGTGTCAATGTACAACCTTTCTGAAGAAGTTCTCTATGGGCCAGAAAGACAGTGTGAAATAGTTTCACACACAACACAGTCTCAGTTTACGTTGACTTTATGAAGTGTGTGTACTGACGGTGACACGGTCCTGACATACTTGGGTGACAATGTGTCTTTGAATAAAGCCACCTGAGATAAAGGGTTGTGGGAACAGTGAGAATAGTCCTGCTTCAGGCAGAGGCAACAGTGTTGGTGGGACAATAGGGCTTTGTGACGTAGCTTAAAACCTGTGTTTGTGGTTTCCCCCTAGTCAGGCTGCTTGTGCTCCTGTTGATGAGAAACTATGGGCAAAGATGATGGGGTCGCTAGTGGGGGAATGTATTGTTTGATTTCCTTATCATCTCCTGGCCAATGACATGGATGAACTGAGATGATGTCAACATATTACACACTAGTGATATGACATTTGTAATTGCTTTCCTATAAAATTAGGAAAATGGCAGTTATTTCCTCCCGGTTCATTAAATATCCTGAAAGATATATCTCACACATATTCAATTTCTGCAAATATGGACCGTGTGGTAATTACGTTTAAATCAACTTGACTGGCCTGGGGCGGTTGCATTGCGTGACAAAGGATATTTTTCTGGATCATTTTATTTGATATGAGCATGATCATACCATACTTACCATACTGCCAAGTATAATCATACCATACTTACCATACTGCCAAGTATAATCATACCATACTTACCATACTGCCGAGTATAATCATACCATACTTACCATACTGCCGAGTATAATCATACCATACTTACCATACTGCCAAGTATAATCATACCATACTTACCATACTGCCAAGTATAATCATACCATACTTACCATACTGCCAAGTATAATCATACCATACTTACCATACTGCCAAGTATAATCATACCATACTTACCATACTGCTGAGTATAATCATACCATACTTACCATACTGCCAAGTATAATCATACCATACTTACCACACTGCCAAGTATAATCATACCATACTTACCATACTGCCGAGTATAATCATACCATACTTACCATACTGCCAAGTATAATCATACCATACTTACCATACTGCCAAGTATAATCATACCATACTTACCATACTGCTGAGTATAATCATACCATACTTACCATACTGCTGAGTATAATCATACCATACTTACCATACTGCCAAGTATAATCATACCATACTTACCATACTGCCAAGTATAATCATACCATACTTACCATACTGCTGAGTATAATCATACCATACTTACCATACTGCCAAGTATAATCATACCATACTTACCATACTGCCGAGTATAATCATACCATACTTACCATACTGCTGAGTATAATCATACCATACTTACCATACTGCCAAGTATAATCATACCATACTTACCATACTGCCGAGTATAATCATACCATACTTACCATACTGCCAAGTATAATCATACCATACTTACCATACTGCCAAGCATGAATAACATGCTTGGCAGTAACATGAATAACAAGCTCTCATGCAGTGTCGTGGCAACATACTGTTAAAATGCAATCAAAACAGGGGATTCCCCTACTGGAGTTACAGCCAACCAACTTAATCAAAAATATGGCATCAACAACTGCTAAGAAAACAAATCCTTCATGCACACAAGACAGACATTTAGAGGTTATAATTATCTCTCTACTATCAAACAACAGTACTGTTGTTTTTCTCTGTGCATTGTCTTAACAGTACATGACCAGCACACCAGACAGCCATACTGTATATAGACAGTGGTTGCATTGTTATCATAATTATATAGTCTCTTTATACTGTCTCTGAACTGCTGTTATCTTGCTGTTATCTTATTGATGGGTGCTATTGTGTGTTGTGATTCCTGTCTATGTTGTACTGAGGTATTGTGTCTAGATCGAGCAGAGTTTTATTTTGCATTCTGTGTGTGCGTCTCTCTCTCCCTCTGTGTTCTAGCTTCTACAAACAATGGGGGATGGAGAGCAGGAAGATAGAGTGCAAGAGAGAAAGAGAGACACAGCGAGGGATAGACAGAGAAACAGAGACATGAAAAGGGATAGACAGAGAAGGAGAGAGACAGAGAGGGATAGACAGAGAAAGAGAGAGACAGCGAGGGATAGACAGAGAAACAGAGAGATGGAGAGGGATAGACAGAGAAGGAGAGAGACAGAGAAACAGAGACAGCGAGGGATAGACAGAGAAACAGAGATGGAGAGGGATAGACAGAGAAACAGAGAGACAGAGAGGGATAGACAGAGAGGGAGAGAGACGACAAATGATAGACAGAGAAGCGGAGAGACAGAGAGGGATAGACAGAGAGGGAGAGAGACGACAAAGGATAGACAGAGAAGCGGAGAGACAGAGAGGGATAGACAGAGAGGGAGAGAGACGACAAAGGATAGACAGAGAAGCGGAGAGACAGAGAGGGATAGACAGAGAAAGAGAAAGAGAGAGACAGAGAAACAGAGAGACAGAGAAGGAGAGAGACAGAGGGATAGACAGAGAAGGAGAAAGACAGAGAAACAGAGACAGAGAAGGAGAGAGACAGAGAGGGATAGACAGAGAAGGAGAGAGACAGAGAAGGAGAGAGACAGAGAGGGATAGACAGAGAAGGAGAGAGACAGAGAGGGATAGACAGAGGAGAGAGACAGAGAGGGATAGACAGAGAAGGAGAGAGACAGAGAGGGATAGACAGAGAAGGAGAGAGACAGAGAGGGATAGACAGAAAAAGAGAAAGAGAGAGACAGAGAAGGAGAAAGACAGAGAAACAGAGAGACAGAGAAGGAGAGAGACAGAGAGGGATAGACAGAGAAGGAGAGAGACAGAGAGGGATAGACAGAGAAGGAGAGAGACAGAGAGGGATAGACAGAGAAGGAGAGAGACAGAGAGGGATAGACAGAGAAGGAGAGAGACAGAGAGGGATAGACAGAGAAGGAGAGAGACAGAGAGGGATAGACAGAGAAGGAGAGAGACAGAGAGGGATAGACAGAGAAGGAGAGAGACAGAGAGGGATAGACAGAGAAGGAGAGAGACAGAGAGGGATAGACAGAAGGAGAGAGACAGAGAGAGATAGACAGAGAAGGAGAGCGGCAGAGAGGGATAGACAGAAGGAGAGAGACAGAGAAGGAGAGAGACAGAAAAAGTGAAAGAGAGAGACAGAGAAGGAGAGAGACAGAGAGGAGAAATAGAAAGATAGATATTGTCAATACAACCTATAATTATGTTTATTTATTTTCCCTTTTGTACTTTAACTACTTGCACATCATTACAACACTGTATATATACATAATATGACATTTGAAATGTCTTTATTCTTTTGGAACTTTTGTAAGTGTAATGGTTACTGTTCATTTTTGATTGTTTATTTCACTTTTGTTTATTTTCTACTTCACTTGCTTTGGCAATGTTCAAGCCCATTAAAATGAATTTGAATTGAATGAGAGAGAGAGACAGCAAGGAGGAAGAGCTGATTTACCTCTTCTCTCTCTCTCTGGTTTCACCTGCTCTAGCCTTGCCTGTCAGAGTGCACTCTTCACCGGAGACATGTCTCACACACTCTCTCCAGCAGCCTCCGGCTATCTGGTCTGTCTACTACGCCTGGGGCCTGCTTTGATTACACTTTAAATCTTAACCCCCCCCCCCCCCCCCCCAAAAAAAGAGCGAGAGAGAGAGAGGGAGGGAGAAAGAGAGAGAGAGAGAGAGAGAGAGAGAGAGATGGGGAGAAGGGGGAGAGAGAGAGAGGGAGAGAGTGAGACAGAGAGAGAGAGAGCTTTGGCAATATTAACACATGTTTCCCATGCCAATAAAGCCCCTTGAATTGAATTGAATTGAGAGAGGGAGAGAGAGAGAGAGAGAGAGGGAGCATTGTTTTTATGAACGAGCGCAATATCGGGTACTTCTGCTCAGCTTCCTGAGTTTCAGAAGCCCCGCAGACTCACAATCTGAAACAGATTTGCATCGCAGAAGGAGAGAGAGTGAAGGAGAGGCCATGTATCAGTCACTCAGGACCTCCCTTCGCTGTTCCAGCAGGTCATACTATACAAAGGTCATAGGTCAAAATAACAGCTCAGTATGAACGTATGGTCGTGTTGATGCACAACAATAAAAGTCATCTAAATATTCAATCTTGAGGTACACAAAAATCACTTTTTTAAATAATGCTGTGCTAAAATGTTGCCAAGTTTTCTGACCGTCTTGGCGCTGTTGCTGTTTGTCCAACGTTTGGTGTATGACGGAAACAGTCGGACTGAATCAAATCACCTTGCATCCCAAATCACTACTCATTATTGGATCAAGAGGAGGGATTATGCATCTTGACTTGCTCAAACTGATCCCCTCAAACATGCTGACTCACTGACTGACTGTCTGACTCACTGACTGAGTGAGTGACTGACTGAAACACTCACTGACTCACAGACTGACTCACTGACTGACTGTCTGACTAACTGACTGACTGTCTGACTCACTGACTCACTGACTGACTCACTGACTGACTGTCTGACTCACTGACTGACTCACTGATTGATTGACTGACTGACTGACTAACTGACTGAGTCACTAACTGACTGACTCACTGATTGACTGACTGACTGACTCACTGGCTGACTGACTGACGGACTCACTGACGGACTCACTGACTGACTCACTGACTGACTCACTGATTGACTGACTCACTAACTGACTGACTGACTGACTCACTCACTGACTGACTGACTGATTGACTTACTGACTGACTGATAGATTGACTGATTAACTGACTGACTCACTGACTCACTGACTGACTGACTGACTGACTCACTGACTGACTGACTGACTGACTGACCCTACTACTTCTTCTGGACAACTGATCTGGGTCAGTGTCATCAAATGGCAAGGTCAATGTCATTAGTCTGGTAAACGAGCACCACACCTTTTGTTTTCACTATGTCACAATAAGTATTATATTTAACTAAAACAATTATATTAACATTAGAGCTAAGTGTGATTAAAAACTAAAGATATACTAAATATTCATAACATACAGTACATGAATTTCCCATAAATGTGTCTTTGAAGATAAAAAATAAATGATTAGGTCAATATTATATCTCTGTTTTACCCATAGCAGTTGTTAATATATTATTTAGATTTAGGAGGCATTGGAGAGGATGGGAAAACACAGAAGTGGTTTTGGTCAATATGCAGCATGCAGCACATCTTCCTATTGATTGAATATTGTACAGAGGTGGGATGACATTTTGGTGTCATTGGTAATCCAATCTGCTTTGACTGCATTACCTTTGCTTGGAGGCCTAGCTTTAATACTTTTACTTCTTAAACCCCCGATGCTCACAAGTTAAGATGGATCATTACAAATCAATAGCAGAGAGAGAGAGAGAGAGAGAGAGAGAGAGAGAGAGAGAGAGAGAGAGAGAGAGAGAGAGAGAGAAATGAGGTAAATGAGAAAAAGAGCCAGGTATAAAAATAAAGACCCCTGTTTGACGTCTCAGAGCCCCGGGGTCAATCTGGACCCAAACTCCCATAGGTTGTTTTCAGTTTTTTGTCTTGGAAGAGAGAGGGACGGGGTCATGGAGGGATTCTCCAGGTGACCTTTGGATTAACGCTTCAATGCCTGAGGTGGTGGGAGAGCTTTGAGAGTGTCGAAGGTGAGAAATGATTTTTAGCAATGTGTTCATCTCCTCCTCCCCCACTTGCCAAGTGGCTCCAGGCTCTACAATTTTACTGCCTTACCTTGGTGATCATTGTCTTGTCACTCTGAACTGTGAGAAATCTCCTCCCCTTTCAGAGCGAGCAATGAGAGCCCTGCCACGTATAGAAGAAAAGAGGACGTAGTAGACTTTTGAACTTAGAGGAAAATGTGTAACACAAAAAATATATAAAAGCTGTTTAAAGTGACTCACCTGAAATAGTGTTTTCACTCGTTGTAGTGTCACAGTCAATGAATGAAGACATTGTATAATGCATCATGTTGCTGTCGGTGCGTTGACACAGATGTGACATGATAGATGTCGTAGGCAGTCATATTATTGTCAATTCTGACTAATGGTCTTGAAATTCCACAAAGTTGCTTAGAATACCTATAGCAACTACCTTGTCATACCCATAACTCCCAACAACAAAGGGTTCAATTAAAGTGTATCCCCTATGGTCAACGTTTTCCTCTGAGTCCCTTTCATGAAAACCCAAGTTTCCAGTACCCTCGCTTGGCTCTCTCCCAATCTCTCACCCTCGTTTGTCTCTCTCCCATTCTCTCACCCTCGCTTGTCTCTCTCCCACTCTCTCACCCTCGCTTGTCTCTCTCCCACTCTCTCACCTTCGCTTGGCTCTCTCCCACTCTCGCACCCTCGCTTGTCTCTCTCCCACTCACTCACCCTCACTTGTCTCTCTCCCACTCTCGCACCCTCGCTTGTCTCTCTCCCACTCTCTCACCCTCACTTGTCTCTCTCACACTCTCTCACCCTTGCTTGTCTCTCTCCCACTCGCTTACCCTCGAATGTCTCTCTCCAGCTCTCTTGTCTCTCTCCCGCTCTCTCGCCCTCGCTTGTCTCTCTCCAGCTCTCTTACACTCTCTTGTCTCTCTCACTCTCTCACCCTCGAATGTCTCTCTCCCACTCTCTCACCCTCGAATGTCTCTCTCCCGCTCTCTCAACCTCACTTGTCTCTCTCCAGCTTTCTTACACTCTCTTGTCTCTCTCCCACTCTCTCACCCTCGCTTGTCTCTCTCCCGCTCTCTCGCCCTCGCTTGTCTCTCTCCAGCTCTCTTACACTCTCTTGTCTCTCTCCCACTCTCTCACCCTCGCTTGTCTCTCTCCCACTCTCTCACCCTCGAATGTCTCTCTCCCACTCTCTCACCCTCGAATGTCTCTCTCCCACTCTCTCACCCTCGAATGTCTCTCTCCCACTCGCTACCCTCACTTGTCTCTCTCCCACTCGCTTACCCTCGAATGTCTCTCTCCCACTCGCTTACCCTCACTTGTCTCTCTCCCACTCGCTTACCCTCGAATGTCTCTCTCCCGCTCTCTCACCCTCGCTTGTCTCTCTCCCGCTCTCTCACCCTCGAATGTCTCTCTCCCGCTCTCTCACCCTCGCTTGTCTCTCTCCCGCTCTCTCACCCTCGAATGTCTCTCTCCCACTCTCTCACCCTCACTTGTCTCTCTCCCACTCTCTCACCCTCGCTTGTCTCTCTCCCACTCGCTTACCCTCGAATGTCTCTCTCCCACTCTCTCACCCTCGAATGTCTCTCTCCCACTCTCTCACCCTCGCTTGTCTCTCTCCAGCTCTCTCACCCTCACTTGTCTCTCTCCCACTCTCTCACCCTCACTTGTCTCTCTCCCACTCTCTCACCCTCGAATGTCTCTCTCCCACTCTCTCACCCTCGAATGTCTCTCTCCCACTCTCTCACCCTCGCTTGTCTCTCTCCAGCTCTCTCACCCTCACTTGTCTCTCTCCCACTCTCTCACCCTCACTTGTCTCTCTCCCACTCTCTCACCCTCGAATGTCTCTCTCCCACTCTCTCACCCTCGAATGTCTCTCTCCCACTCTCTCACCCTCACTTGTCTCTCTCCCACTCTCTCACCCTCGAATGTCTCTCTCCCACTCTCTCACCCTCGAATGTCTCTCTCCCACTCTCTCACCCTCGAATGTCTCTCTCCCACTCTCTCACCCTCACTTGTCTCTCTCCCACTCTCTCACCCTCGAATGTCTCTCTCCCACTCTCTCACCCTCGAATGTCTCTCTCCCACTCTCTCACCCTCGAATGTCTCTCTCCCACTCTCTCACCCTCGAATGTCTCTCTCCCACTCTCTCACCTCACTTGTCTCTCTCCCACTCTCTCACCC
Source organism: Oncorhynchus kisutch (assembly GCF_002021735.2). Lineage (NCBI taxonomy): Eukaryota > Metazoa > Chordata > Actinopteri > Salmoniformes > Salmonidae > Oncorhynchus > Oncorhynchus kisutch. The sequence goes on from NC_034178.2 coordinate 65,555,122, forward strand.
TCGAATGTCTCTCTCCCACTCTCTCACCCTCGAATGTCTCTCTCCCACTCTCTCACCCTCGAATGTCTCTCTCCCACTCTCTCACCCTCACTTGTCTCTCTCCCCACTCTCTCACCCTCGAATGTCTCTCTCCACTCTCTCACCCTCACTTGTCTCTCTCCCACTCTCTCACCCTCGAATGTCTCTCTCCCACTCTCTCACCCTCACTTGTCTCTCTCCCACTCTCTCACCCTCGAATGTCTCTCTCCCACTCTCTCACACTCTCTTGTCTCTCTCCCACTCTCTCACCCTCGAATGTCTCTCTCCCACTCTCTCACCCTCACTTGTCTCTCTCCCACTCTCTCACCCTCACTTGTCTCTCTCCCACTCTCTCACCTCGAATGTCTCTCTCCCACTCTCTCACCCTCGAATGTCTCTCTCCCACTCTCTCACCCTCACTTGTCTCTCTCCCACTCTCTCACCCTCGAATGTCTCTCTCCCACTCTCTCACCCTCGAATGTCTCTCTCCCACTCTCTCACCCTCGAATGTCTCTCTCCCACTCTCTCACCCTCACTTGTCTCTCTCCCACTCTCTCACCCTCGAATGTCTCTCTCCCACTCTCTCACCCTCGAATGTCTCTCTCCCACTCTCTCACCCTCGAATGTCTCTCTCCCACTCTCTCACCCTCGAATGTCTCTCTCCCACTCTCTCACCCTCACTTGTCTCTCTCCCACTCTCTCACCCTCGAATGTCTCTCTCCCACTCTCTCACCCTCGAATGTCTCTCTCCCACTCTCTCACCCTCGAATGTCTCTCTCCCACTCTCTCACCCTCACTTGTCTCTCTCCCACTCTCTCACCCTCGAATGTCTCTCTCCCACTCTCTCACCCTCGAATGTCTCTCTCCCACTCTCTCACCCTCACTTGTCTCTCTCCCACTCTCTCACCCTCGAATGTCTCTCTCCCACTCTCTCACCCTCGAATGTCTCTCTCCCACTCTCTCACCCTCGAATGTCTCTCTCCCACTCTCTCACCCTCGAATGTCTCTCTCCCACTCTCTCACCCTCACTTGTCTCTCTCCACTCTCTCACCCTCGAATGTCTCTCTCCCACTCTCTCACCCTCACTTGTCTCTCTCCCACTCTCTCACCCTCGAATGTCTCTCTCCCACTCTCTCACCCTCACTTGTCTCTCTCCCACTCTCTCACCCTCGAATGTCTCTCTCCCTCTCTCTCACCCTCGAATGTCTCTCTCCCACTCTCTCACCCTCGCTTGTCTCTCTCCAGCTCTCTCACCCTCACTTGTCTCTCTCCCACTCTCTCACCCTCGAATGTCTCTCTCCCACTCTCTCACCCTCGCTTGTCTCTCTCCAGCTCTCTCACCCTCACTTGTCTCTCTCCCACTCTCTCACCCTCGCTTGTCTCTCTCCAGCTCTCTCACCCTCGAATGTCTCTCTCCCACTCTCTCACCCTCGAATGTCTCTCTCCCACTCTCTCACCCTCGAATGTCTCTCTCCCACTCTCTCACCCTCGAATGTCTCTCTCCCACTCTCTCACCCTCGAATGTCTCTCTCCCACTCTCTCACCCTCACTTGTCTCTCTCCCACTCTCTCACCCTCGAATGTCTCTCTCCCACTCTCTCACCCTCGAATGTCTCTCTCCCACTCTCTCACCCTCGAATGTCTCTCTCCCACTCTCTCACCCTCACTTGTCTCTCTCCCACTCTCTCACCCTCGAATGTCTCTCTCCCACTCTCTCACCCTCGAATGTCTCTCTCCCACTCTCTCACCCTCACTTGTCTCTCTCCCACTCTCTCACCCTCGAATGTCTCTCTCCCACTCTCTCACCCTCGAATGTCTCTCTCCCACTCTCTCACCCTCGAATGTCTCTCTCCCACTCTCTCACCCTCGAATGTCTCTCTCCCACTCTCTCACCCTCACTTGTCTCTCTCCCACTCTCTCACCCTCGAATGTCTCTCTCCCACTCTCTCACCCTCGAATGTCTCTCTCCCACTCTCTCACCCTCACTTGTCTCTCTCCCACTCTCTCACCCTCGAATGTCTCTCTCCCACTCTCTCACCCTCACTTGTCTCTCTCCACTCTCTCACCCTCGAATGTCTCTCTCCCACTCTCTCACCCTCGAATGTCTCTCTCCCACTCTCTCACCCTCGCTTGTCTCTCTCCAGCTCTCTCACCCTCACTTGTCTCTCTCCCACTCTCTCACCCTCGAATGTCTCTCTCCCACTCTCTCACCCTCGAATGTCTCTCTCCCACTCTCTCACCCTCGAATGTCTCTCTCCCACTCTCTCACCCTCACTTGTCTCTCTCCAGCTCTCTCACCCTCACTTGTCTCTCTCCCACTCTCTCACCCTCGCTTGTCTCTCTCCAGCTCTCTCACCCTCGAATGTCTCTCTCCCACTCTCTCACCCTCGAATGTCTCTCTCCCACTCTCTCACCCTCGAATGTCTCTCTCCCACTCTCTCACCCTCGAATGTCTCTCTCCCACTCTCTCACCCTCGAATGTCTCTCTCCCACTCTCTCACCCTCACTTGTCTCTCTCCCACTCTCTCACCCTCGAATGTCTCTCTCCCACTCTCTCACCCTCGAATGTCTCTCTCCCACTCTCTCACCCTCGAATGTCTCTCTCCCACTCTCTCACCCTCAACTTGTCTCTCTCCCACTCTCTCACCCTCGAATGTCTCTCTCCCACTCTCTCACCCTCGAATGTCTCTCTCCCACTCTCTCACCCTCACTTGTCTCTCTCCCACTCTCTCACCCTCGAATGTCTCTCTCCCACTCTCTCACCCTCGAATGTCTCTCTCCCACTCTCTCACCCTCGAATGTCTCTCTCCCACTCTCTCACCCTCGAATGTCTCTCTCCCACTCTCTCACCCTCACTTGTCTCTCTCCCACTCTCTCACCCTCGAATGTCTCTCTCCCACTCTCTCACCCTCGAATGTCTCTCTCCCACTCTCTCACCCTCACTTGTCTCTCTCCCACTCTCTCACCCTCGAATGTCTCTCTCCCACTCTCTCACCCTCACTTGTCTCTCTCCCACTCTCTCACCCTCGAATGTCTCTCTCCCACTCTCTCACCCTCGAATGTCTCTCTCCCACTCTCTCACCCTCGCTTGTCTCTCTCCAGCTCTCTCACCCTCACTTGTCTCTCTCCCACTCTCTCACCCTCGAATGTCTCTCTCCCACTCTCTCACCCTCGAATGTCTCTCTCCCACTCTCTCACCCTCGAATGTCTCTCTCCCACTCTCTCACCCTCGAATGTCTCTCTCCCACTCTCTCACCCTCGAATGTCTCTCTCCCACTCTCTCACCCTCGAATGTCTCTCTCCCACTCTCTCACCCTCGAATGTCTCTCTCCCACTCTCTCACCCTCGAATGTCTCTCTCCCACTCTCTCACCCTCGAATGTCTCTCTCCCACTCTCTCACCCTCGAATGTCTCTCTCCCACTCTCTCACCCTCGAATGTCTCTCTCCCACTCTCTCACCCTCACTTGTCTCTCTCCCACTCTCTCACCCTCGAATGTCTCTCTCCCACTCTCTCACCCTCGAATGTCTCTCTCCCACTCTCTCACCCTCACTTGTCTCTTTCCCACTCTCTCACCCTCGAATGTCTCTCTCCCACTCTCTCACCCTCACTTGTCTCTTTCCCACTCTCTCACCCTCGAATGTCTCTCTCCCACTCTCTCACCCTCACTTGTCTCTCTCCCACTCTCTCACCCTCGAATGTCTCTCTCCCACTCTCTCACCCTCGAATGTCTCTCTCCCACTCTCTCACCCTCGCTTGTCTCTCTCCAGCTCTCTCACCCTCACTTGTCTCTCTCCCACTCTCTCACCCTCGAATGTCTCTCTCCCACTCTCTCACCCTCGAATGTCTCTCTCCCACTCTCTCACCCTCGAATGTCTCTCTCCCACTCTCTCACCCTCGAATGTCTCTCTCCCACTCTCTCACCCTCGAATGTCTCTCTCCCACTCTCTCACCCTCGAATGTCTCTCTCCCACTCTCTCACCCTCGAATGTCTCTCTCCCACTCTCTCACCCTCGAATGTCTCTCTCCCACTCTCTCACCCTCGAATGTCTCTCTCCCACTCTCTCACCCTCGAATGTCTCTCTCCCACTCTCTCACCCTCGAATGTCTCTCTCCCACTCTCTCACCCTCGAATGTCTCTCTCCCACTCTCTCACCCTCGAATGTCTCTCTCCCACTCTCTCACCCTCGAATGTCTCTCTCCCACTCTCTCACCCTCGAATGTCTCTCTCCCACTCTCTCACCCTCGAATGTCTCTCTCCCACTCTCTCACCCTCGCTTGTCTCTCTCCCACTCTCTCACCCTCACTTGTCTCTCTCCCGCTCTCTCACCCTCGCTTGTCTCTCTCCCACTCTCTCACCCTCACTTGTCTCTCTCCCGCTCTCTCACCCTCGCTTGTCTCTCTCCCACTCGCTTACCCTCACTTGTCTCTCTCCCGCTCTCTCACCCTCGCTTGTCTCTCTCCCGCTCTCTCACCCTCACTTGTCTCTCTCCCGCTCTCTCACCCTCGCTTGTCTCTCTCCCGCTCTCTTACCCTCACTTGTCTCTCTCCCGCTCTCTCACCCTCGCTTGTCTCTCTCCCACTCTCTCACCCTCACTTGTCTCTCTCCCACTCTCTCACCCTCGCTTGTCTCTCTCCCACTCTCTCACCCTCGCTTGTCTCTCTCACACTCTCTCACCCTCACTTGTCTCTCTCCCACTCTCTCACCCTCGAATGTCTCTCTCCCACTCTCTCACCCTCACTTGTCTCTCTCACACTCTCTCACCCTCACTTGTCTCTCTCCCACTCTCTCACCCTCACTTGTCTCTCTCCCACTCTCTCACCCTCACTTGTCTCTCTCCCACTCTCTCACCCTCACTTGTCTCTCTCCCACTCTCTCACCCTCACTTGTCTCTCTCCCACTCTCTCACCCTCACTTGTCTCTCTCCCACTCTCTCACCCTCACTTGTCTCTCTCCCACTCTCTCACCCTCACTTGTCTCTCTCCCACTCTCTCACCCTCGAATGTCTCTCTCCCACTCTCTCACCCTCGAATGTCTCTCTCCCACTCTCTCACCCTCGAATGTCTCTCTCCCACTCTCTCACCCTCACTTGTCTCTCTCCAGCTCTCTCACCCTCACTTGTCTCTCTCCCACTCTCTCACCCTCGCTTGTCTCTCTCCAGCTCTCTCACCCTCGAATGTCTCTCTCCCACTCTCTCACCCTCGAATGTCTCTCTCCCACTCTCTCACCTCGAATGTCTCTCTCCCACTCTCTCACCCTCGAATGTCTCTCTCCCACTCTCTCACCCTCGAATGTCTCTCTCCCACTCTCTCACCCTCACTTGTCTCTCTCCCACTCTCTCACCCTCGAATGTCTCTCTCCCACTCTCTCACCCTCGAATGTCTCTCTCCCACTCTCTCACCCTCGAATGTCTCTCTCCCACTCTCTCACCCTCATTGTCTCTCTCCCACTCTCTCACCTCGAATGTCTCTCTCCCACTCTCTCACCCTCGAATGTCTCTCTCCCACTCTCTCACCCTCACTTGTCTCTCTCCCACTCTCTCACCCTCGAATGTCTCTCTCCCACTCTCTCACCCTCGAATGTCTCTCTCCCACTCTCTCACCCTCGAATGTCTCTCTCCCACTCTCTCACCCTCGAATGTCTCTCTCCCACTCTCTCACCCTCACTTGTCTCTCTCCCACTCTCTCACCCTCGAATGTCTCTCTCCCACTCTCTCACCCTCGAATGTCTCTCTCCCACTCTCTCACCCTCACTTGTCTCTCTCCCACTCTCTCACCCTCGAATGTCTCTCTCCCACTCTCTCACCTCACTTGTCTCTCTCCCACTCTCTCACCCTCGAATGTCTCTCTCCCACTCTCTCACCTCGAATGTCTCTCTCCCACTCTCTCACCCTCGCTTGTCTCTCTCCAGCTCTCTCACCCTCACTTGTCTCTCTCCCACTCTCTCACCCTCGAATGTCTCTCTCCCACTCTCTCACCCTCGAATGTCTCTCTCCCAACTCTCTCACCCTCGAATGTCTCTCTCCCACTCTCTCACCCTCGAATGTCTCTCTCCCACTCTCTCACCCTCGAATGTCTCTCTCCCACTCTCTCACCCTCGAATGTCTCTCTCCCACTCTCTCACCCTCGAATGTCTCTCTCCCACTCTCTCACCCTCGAATGTCTCTCTCCCACTCTCTCACCCTCGAATGTCTCTCTCCCACTCTCTCACCCTCGAATGTCTCTCTCCCACTCTCTCACCCTCGAATGTCTCTCTCCCACTCTCTCACCCTCACTTGTCTCTCTCCCACTCTCTCACCCTCGAATGTCTCTCTCCCACTCTCTCACCCTCGAATGTCTCTCTCCCACTCTCTCACCCTCACTTGTCTCTTTCCCACTCTCTCACCCTCGAATGTCTCTCTCCCACTCTCTCACCCTCACTTGTCTCTCTCCCACTCTCTCACCCTCGAATGTCTCTCTCCCACTCTCTCACCCTCGAATGTCTCTCTCCCACTCTCTCACCCTCGCTTGTCTCTCTTCAGCTCTCTCACCCTCACTTGTCTCTCTCCCACTCTCTCACCCTCGAATGTCTCTCTCCCACTCTCTCACCCTCGAATGTCTCTCTCCCACTCTCTCACCCTCGAATGTCTCTCTCCCACTCTCTCACCCTCGAATGTCTCTCTCCCACTCTCTCACCCTCGAATGTCTCTCTCCCACTCTCTCACCCTCGAATGTCTCTCTCCCACTCTCTCACCCTCGAATGTCTCTCTCCCACTCTCTCACCCTCGAATGTCTCTCTCCCACTCTCTCACCCTCGAATGTCTCTCTCCCACTCTCTCACCCTCGAATGTCTCTCTCCCACTCTCTCACCCTCGAATGTCTCTCTCCCACTCTCTCACCCTCGAATGTCTCTCTCCCACTCTCTCACCCTCGAATGTTCTCTCCCACTCTCTCACCCTCGAATGTCTCTCTCCCACTCTCTCACCCTCGAATGTCTCTCTCCCACTCTCTCACCCTCGAATGTCTCTCTCCCACTCTCTCACCCTCGAATGTCTCTCTCCCACTCTCTCACCCTCGAATGTCTCTCTCCCACTCTCTCACCCCTCGAATGTCTCTCTCCCACTCTCTCACCCTCGAATGTCTCTCTCCCACTCTCTCACCCTCGCTTGTCTCTCTCCCACTCTCTCACCCTCACTTGTCTCTCTCCCGCTCTCTCACCCTCGCTTGTCTCTCTCCCACTCGCTTACCCTCACTTGTCTCTCTCCCGCTCTCTCACCCTCGCTTGTCTCTCTCCCGCTCTCTCACCCTCACTTGTCTCTCTCCCGCTCTCTCACCCTCGCTTGTCTCTCTCCCGCTCTCTTACCCTCACTTGTCTCTCTCCCGCTCTCTCACCCTCGCTTGTCTCTCTCCCACTCTCTCACCCTCACTTGTCTCTCTCCCACTCTCTCACCCTCGCTTGTCTCTCTCCCACTCTCTCACCCTCGCTTGTCTCTCTCACACTCTCTCACCCTCACTTGTCTCTCTCCCACTCTCTCACCCTCGCTTGTCTCTCTCACACTCTCTCACCCTCGCTTGTCTCTCTCCCACTCTCTCACCCTCGCTTGTCTCTCTCACACTCTCTCACCCTCACTTGTCTCTCTCCCACTCTCTCACCCTCGCTTGTCTCTCTCCCACTCTCTCACCCTCGCTTGTCTCTCTCACACTCTCTCACCCTCACTTGTCTCTCTCCCACTCTCTCACCCTCACTTGTCTCTCTCCCACTCTCTCACCCTCGCTTGTCTCTCTCCCACTCTCTCACCCTCACTTGTCTCTCTCCCACTCTCTCACCCTCGCTTGTCTCTCTCCCACTCTCTCACCCTCGCTTGTCTCTCTCCCACTCTCTCACCCTCGCTTGTCTCTCTCCCACTCTCTCACCCTCGAATGTCTCTCTCCCACTCTCTCACCCTCGCTTGTCTCTCAATTCAATTCAAAATACTTTATTAACATGACAAGCTAAATTACTTACATGATCAAAGTACACATATAACAACAATGGTGGGACCAACAGCAATAAGGCATCAATAATAGTAGTAGTAGTGGAAATGGGATCACCTTCAATAACAACTACAACAACAATATGAATGAAAATAATAAGACATTAAAGAAATAGTAGTAGGCCAGGCTCAACCTGACTGAGACGCCACATGGTATGGTATAAAAGCCACAACAAAACGGCAAATATTAGTGACATTACATTGCACTTTTCACTCTCTCTCCTTCTCTCACCCTCTCTGTTTTCTCACACCCTCCTTTGTTTTGCATTGACCTTCCATAGTGTTCACATGCCGGAGCCTCGCAGCAGTCACAGGCCTTATTGGTTCCCTAACCCTAAACCCTAACCCACGCGTCAGAGTCTCACAGCAGTCACAGGCCTTATTGGTTCCCTAACCCTAAACCCTAACCCACGCGTCAGAGTCTCACAGCAGTCACAGGCCTTATTGGTTCCCTAACCCTAAACCCTAACCCACGCGTCAGAGTCTCACAGCAGTCACAGGCCTTATTGGTTCCCTAACCCTAAACCCTAACCCACGCGTCAGAGTCTCACAGCAGTCACAGGCCTTATTGGTTCCCTAACCCTAAACCCTAACCCACGCGTCAGAGTCTCACAGCAGTCACAGGCCTTATTGGTTCCCTAACCCTAAACCCTAACCCACGCGTCAGAGTCTCACAGCAGTCACAGGCCTTATTGGTTCCCTAACCCTAAACCCTAACCCACGCGTCAGAGTCTCACAGCAGTCACAGGCCTTATTGGTTCCCTAACCCTAAACCCTAACCCACGCGTCAGAGTCTCACAGCAGTCACAGGCCTTATTGGTTCCCTAACCCTAAACCCTAACCCACGCGTCAGAGTCTCACAGCAGTCACAGGCCTTATTGGTTCCCTAACCCTAAACCCTAACCCACGTGTCAGAGTCTCACAGCAGTCACAGGCCTTATTGGTTCCCTAACCCTAAACCCTAACCCACGTGTCAGAGTCTCACAGCAGTCACAGGCCTTATTGGTTCCCTAACCCTAAACCCTAACCCACGCGTCAGAGTCTCACAGCAGTCACAGGCCTTATTGGTTACCTAACCCTAAACCCTAACCCACGTGTCAGAGTCTCACAGCAGTCACAGGCCTTATTGGTTCCCTAACCCTAAACCCTAACCCACTCGTCAGAGTCTCACAGCAGTCACAGGCCTTATTGGTTCCATCCCTGTCTTGTGGGCTGTTGTAGAGCGAACGTGTTTACGACCACGTCTGTGAGCGACTGGCAGACACAGGTACACTGCAAAACCACAGCTAATTAGAACAAGATTGTGGGACTTACTGCATTACCCAGTGATTACTGCTGCTGTAGGCCAGACCGAGTTGTTAAAAAGACAACTTTACTGAGAGTAGAGCAGGACAGTACAACTGAAGCCTTAACTTAAAGGAGAGACAAGGAGCTACATTGCTGATGATTTCACCTTGTTGAGGTACAATAGATGTACCTTACATGATGGATGGATCAATGGGTTCATGGATGATGGATGGACGGACGGACGGACGGACGGAAGGACGGACGGATTGGATAGTGGAAATAAATCATGTGGCTAGCTTCATAAAACCACTATATACCATTTCACTGTGAGAGGTGTGTTAAAATTAAACCAGTTTAGACCCCCACTATTTGAGAATAATAGTAGGTGGTGGTTGAACCTACAGTATGGTCAACCTGGACTCAGGGGTAGACATAACATAGTAAAAAACAAATCCGGGACACTCAAATTAGAATGAGACGTTTGTTACGTTTGGCATGATATGTTTTAATTTGTGAATATCCATCATCCATTTTATATGACATGTTACAAATTACAATTTTTATGAATGGTTACGAATAACAATTCTTATGATATGTTACGAATTTATATTCTTATAATATGTTATGGGTTATGTTTAGGGCTACAGTTAAGGTTAGGGTTAGGAGTTAGGTTAAATGGTTAAGGGTTAGCTAACATGCTAGTAGTTGCAAAGTAACTCAAAAGTAGTAAGACGTTGCTAACTAGCTAAAATGCTAAAGTTGTCCGTGATGAGATTCGAACAAACTACCTTTGGTTTGCTAGACGTTCATGTTATACAGCAACCCATCCACCTGGACCAAACATCCCTCCTTTTGTTTTTGCCTTAATTAAAATGATGTTTTATGTAACCATACCAAACGTAACATATCATACTAATTTCAGTGTCACAGATTTTCGTTAACTATTTTACGTCTAGTCTATGAGACCAGCCTGGTATGGTGGAGCCTCCTCCTTTAACCAGATGGACTCTATCCATTACTGAAGCTCCCCAAAGCCCACAAGGATACCAGGAGCCTATCAATAATTCAGCTCCCTCTGATCAGGCTAATTTAATTATCTGACAAGTAAAAAGGGTTTTAAGAGCCTTTCTATGAAGCTAATAAACCATAGGGGATGGGTACCGATGCTAGGCTAATAAACCATAGGGGATGGGTACCGATGCTAGGCTAATAAACCATAGGGGATGGGTACCGATGCTAGGCTAATAAACCATAGGGGATGGGTACCGATGCTAGGCTAATAAACCATAGGGGATGGGTACCGATGCTAGGCTAATCACCAGGGGCCAGGATCCATTGACAGACAATGAGTGTTTAAAAAAAAAAAAAATTACAGAGCAGACATATTGGACTGTGTCCATTACGACCCCCCCCCCCTTGCCGTCGAGGCTTACCGTGACTGTGTCCCAAATGGCACTTTATTCCCAATATAGTGCACTACTTTTAACCAGGGCTCATAGGGATCGAGGGTGCCATTTGTAACACATCCCTTGTTGTCTTCAAGTTGGCTTTGATTGGCAGCTACACATCTGCCTTGAATAGTTCAATCTGTCATTGCTCCCTGTGTTGAACTAGCAAGCTGATTTATCTGTGTTAGTTTCACACAGCTGCATCACATTTAGTCGATTGTAAAAAAAAAAATATATATAGCTGTGTCATATGGTAGTTCCCAACAGTCTTGAACTGCCATTGAGTTGTGTTGTCCTCATTTCTTTCATACTTATATCTTCTTTTCATCTCTCTGATTCATGCTGTTATTCCTCCTTTCCTCCCCTTCCAAACCCAGCCGTCACCACACAATAAATACTCTATTCAAATCCAAACGCTGCCTGTGTGGAATCTCTTCCATGTACTGTATACAGTTATACAGTATAACCACAAAGCGAATCTGACATATTGGAACATTTGGAGCTGTAGTAATACTAGTGTAGATATGAGCCCACGCAGCTGGGCTCGATGACAACGCCGACGAGAGAGTCTAAAGCCTATTCAGATTCCTGGATTGTGCTAATGGGACTTCTGGGAGTCATAAAGTCTTGCCGACTGCCCCAAATGTGTCTGAATGTCTCACTGTTTGAATCATGTTTTTACTCCTTCTAGTCCGAAACGTTGAGCTATGAATGTAGGCTATATGGTTTGCATTTGTATAAGAGTGATAGCAGCATAGCCTTGCTCTTATACACGCTGTCGTATTGAGATAATGTCTGAGAGTTTTGAACGTCTCAATGTGTGAATCATGTTTTCTACTCCTTCTAGCCCGAAGATTGAGCTACGAGGGGATGCCATGGTTTGAAGTTGGAGCAGAGTTTGCAAAGTGATGCATCTATAGTACACTCACTGTGGTATTGTCTGGAGACAATGTCAGAGATTTTTTCCCGGAGCAGTCCATTTCAAGTGAATCTAGAGGGGCCATCCCCCCACTCCCTGTCAACTGTCATCACTTCCTTTGACCCGGATCAAAGCACTCACCTCAAACCTCCTTAAACACAGGCTGTTGCTGCTGGTCCAGCCCCCATCTGAGGCTGGGAAACCTGACCTGCCTTATTGATTGGACTTTCACTCTAGAGTCATTAGCTCCACTACACTTGGTGTCTTGCCTAAGAGATCTGCTGGTGGATTACTAGACAATGTTGAAAGGAGAGACTGACTTCATCTCCAGAGGAGAGAGGAGAGAGAGGAGACAATGTGTGCCATCTGAGAAAACATGGATTTTCTCTAAAAAGACTTATTGAATTACCACTTGACCTGTGAAGGCATTGACTTGGATGAAGTGCTGACTTCCTGCATGGACAGTTGTTTTGGTTATCTTATTGTTGACCTTTTTACAAAATATTTCGGTCATTGATAAAAGAATCAGAATAAAGATTGATACAAAAGTACATATGTAAGAATATATATATATATATTTACAGTTTACATACACTTAGGTTGGAGTCATTAAAACCTGTTTTTCAACCACTCCACATATTTATTGTTATCAAACTATAGTTTTGGCATGTCGGTTAGGACATCTACTTTGTGCATGACACAAGTCATTTTTCAAACAATTGTTAACAGACATATTATTTCATTTATAATTCCCTGCATCACAATACCAGTGGGTCAGAAGTTTACATACACTTATGTTGACTGTAAAACAGCTTGGAAAATTCCAGAAAATGATGTCATGGCTAATTAATATCATTTGAGTAAATTGGAGGTGTACCTGTGGATGTGTTTCAGGACCTACCTTCAAACTCAGTGCCTCTATGCTTGACATCATGGGAAAATCAAAAGAAATCAGCCAAGACCTCAGAAAAAAAGTGTAGACCTCCACAAGTATGGTCCATCCTTGGGAACAATTTCCAAATGCCTGACGGTACCACATTCATCTGTACAAACAATAGTACGCAAGTATAAACACCATGGGACCACACAGCGTCATACCGCTCAGGAAGGAGACGCGTTCTGTCTCCTACAGATGAACGTACTTTGGTGCGAAAAGTGCAAATCAATCCCAGAACAGCAAAGGACCTTGTGAAGATGCTGGAGGAAACAGGTACAAAGTATCTGTATCCACAGTAAAACGAGTCCTATATCGACATAACCTGAAAGGCCGCTCAGCAAGGAAGAAGCCACTGCTCCAAAACTGCCATAAAAAAGCCAGACTACGGTTTGCAACTTTTTGGAGAAATGTCCTCTGGTCTGATGAAACAAAAATAGAACTGTTTGGCCATAATGACCATCGTTATGTTTGGAGGAAAAAGGGGGAGGCTTGCAAGCCGAAGAACACCATCCCAACCGTGAAGCAAGTGGTGGCAACATCATGTTGTGGGGGTGCTTTTCTGCAGGAGAGACTGGTGCACTTCACAAAATAGATGTCTTCATGAGGGAGGACAATTATGTGGATATATGGAAGCAGCATCTCAGTTGAAGCTTGGTCACAAATGGGTCTTCCAAATGGACAATGACCCCAAGCATACTTCCAACGTTGTGGCAAAATGGCTTAAGGACAACAAAGTCAAGGTAATGGAATGGCCATCACAACGCCCTGACCTCAATCCTATAGAAAATCTGTGGGCAGAACTGAAAAAGCGTGTGCGAGCAAGGAGGCCTACAAACCTGACTCAGTTACACCAGCTCTGTCAGGAGGAATGGGCCAAAATTCACCCAAACTTATTGTGGGAGCTTGTGTAAGGCTACCCGAGACGTTTGACCCAAATTAAACTATTTAAAGGCAATGCTACCAAATACCAATTGAGTGTATGTAAGCTTCTGACCCACTGGGAATGTGATGAAAGAAATAAAGCTGAAATAAATCATTCTCTCTACTGTTATTCTGACATTTCACATTCTTAAAATAAAGTGGTGATCCTAACTGACCTAAGACAGGGAATTTTTTTTCGGATTAAATGTAAAAAATTGTGAAAAAGATGCATGCAAACCTACGACTTCAACTCTGTGTGTATATATATATATATATATATATATATATAGAATAATAGTGAAGACATCACAACTAACTTCCATAACACATATGGAATCATGTAGTAACCAACAAAGTGTTAAACAAATCAAAATATATTGTATATTTGAGACTCTTCAAAGTAGCCACCCTTTGCCTTGATGACAACTTTGCACATTCTTGGTATTCTCTCAACCAGCTACATGAGGTAGTCACCTGGAATGCATTTCAATTAACAGGTGTGCATTGTTAATAGTTTGTTTGTGGAATTTCTTTCCTTCTTAATGCATTTCAGCCAATCAGTTGTGTTGTGACAAAGTAACGTTTCTGTACAGAAGATAGCCCTACTTGGTAAAAGACCAAGTCTTATATCATGGCAAGAATAGCTCAAATAAGCAAAGAGAAAGGACAGTCCGTCCTTACTTTAAGACATGAAGGTCAGTCAATGTGGAAAATTTGAAGAACCTTGAAAGTTTCTTCAAGTGTAGTCACAAAAATCATCAAGCGCTACGATGAAACTGGCTCTCATGAGGACCGCCAAAAGTAAGGACAACCCAGAGTTACCTCTGCTGCAGAGGATAAGTTCATTTGAGTTACCAGCCTCAGAAATCGTCAATTAACTGGACCTTATATTGCAGCCCAAATAAATGTTTCATGGAGTTCAAGTAACAGACACATCTCAACATCAACTGTTCAGATGAGATTGCGTGAATCAGGTCTTCATGGTCAAATTGCTGCAAAGAAACTACTACTAAAGGACCTCAATAAGAAGAAGAGACTTGCTTGGGCCAAGAAACCTGAGCAATGGACATTAGACTGGTGGAAACCTGTCCTTATGTCTGTTGATTCCAAATTTGAGATTTTGGTTCCAACCACCGTGTCTGTGTGAGATGCAGAGTGATGAATCGATGATTGCCGCATGTGTGGTTCCCACCGTGAAGCATGGAGGAGGAGGTGTGATGGTGTGTGGGTGCTTTGCTGGTGACAATGTAAGCGATTTATTTTGAAAACAAGGCATATTTGGAATGTTCCTCTGTCCAGTGTCTGTGTTCTTTTTCCCATCTTTTCTATTTATTGACCAGTCTGAGACATGGCTTTTTTCTCTGCCTAGAAGGCCATCATCCCAGAGTCGCCTCTTCACTGTTGATGTTGAGACTGGTGTTTTGCCGGTACTATTTAATGAAGCCGCCAGTTGAGGACTTGTTAGTTGTCTGTTTCTCAAACTAGACACTCTAATGTACTTGTCCTCTTGCTCAGTTGTGCACCGGGGCCTCCCACTCCTCTTTCTATTCTGGTTAGGGCCAGTTTGCGCTGTTCTGTGAAGGGAGTTGTACACAGCGTTGTACGAGATCTTCAGTTTCTTGTCAATTTCTCGCATGGAATAACCTTAATTTCTCAGAACAAGAATAGACTGACGAGCTTCAGAAGAAAGTTATTTGTTTCTGGCCATTATGAGCCTGTAATCGAACCCACAAAATGCTGATGCTTCAGATACTCAACTAGTCTAAAGAAGGTCCGTTTTATTGCTTCTTTAATCAGTACAACAGTTTTCAGCTGTGCTAACATAATTGCAAAAAGGGTTTTATAAAGATCAATTAGCCTTTTAAAATTATAAATTTGGATTAGCTAACACAACGTGCCATTGGAACACAGGAGTGATGGTTGCTGATAATGGGCCTCTGTACACCTATGTAGATATTCCATTATAAATCAGCTGTTTCCAGCTACAATAGTAATTTACAACATTAACAATGTCTACACTGTATTTCTGATTATTTTAATGTTATTTTAATGAACAACTAATTTGTTTTTCTTTTGTTCACAAGGAAATTTCAATGTGACCCCATGCTTTTGAACGGTAGTGTATATATTCCATCCCTTTGGACTGAGACTAGAAATTCACTCTTTGATATTCGTTTAATGATTACGACATTATAGAGCTAGTACGAGATGAGATTGTTAGCCTTGGCGTAATCATAAGAAGAAAAAGTATCAAACCAAAGATAAGTGAAGATAGACAGTGAGGAGGGGATTGCCGAAGAAAAATATCAGGAGGACATTTTGCAAAGCACCTCTTAAGTTAAGAAAACTTTGGGTCTGAGGAGAAACAGCTGTGGGCAATGAACATTGGCATTGGGGATGAAAATACAGGCCGTTAATAAAAAATAATAACCGGCAGAGCTCATAATTAAAGGCCCCTGGCGAGATCATTTGGCAAATGAAGGGCTTGCAGCATCCCAGACACCCCTGTCACCACTGCTCCCTTCTCCCCGGTGTCCACCACAGAGGGGGAGCCTGGGATATCATACCGTCCCTGCCCCATCCCTCTATGGTGCCACACATGGACACAGGCTCTGCCCTGTTGACATTGGATCTGTGCCAGCAGTAGCCACTGGGGCTCTGAACAATCCTGAACGCTTTAGCATCTGTACACGTGTGGGTAGAGAAAACGGATGGGTTGCTTAACCCCCGATGTCAAGATGTCCAGGATACTAGGGTGAAAACCCCTCTGGCTCTTTCTCTCATATGGGTCTCTGTGGTGTTGAGGGCTCATTTTACCCCCCCCCCCACATATGTCAATGGAGCAATACTGTGGCCAATATCCCTCTGCCAAGAAATAAGGAGGCAATAAAAAGTTGCAGATTCATTTTTTTTGTCGAGAAATAGTACAGGGAAAGAAAAGAACAAGAAACATCAGCCATTGTCACTAAGTGCCATTGTCACTAAGCCTTGAATAGACACTGAGATGAATTGTAAGGTATTTTTCAATTTGCCTGTATTATCCGTCCCTCTAATTCCCCTGAGGTGTGTCTGTGGCATGAGTGGCATGAAGCCAAGCTCACTGTATCCTGTGATTTACAGTGTCAAAGGGAACAGAAATAAAGAGTGGGGAGGCTAACATAAATCACCATCATCACAATAACCAACCTATAATAAAACACCAGCTCAACTTTTCACGTGCAAAGACGTGAGGGAGAGAGGAAAAAAGGGGGGTAAAATGGAGAGGCGACAGAAAAGGGAGAAGTGTGAGAATAGAGGAGAAGAGCACAGATATGACCAGTAAACCTATCCCGGTAGAATTAGTCATGCCATCGATGGCCTGGAAAATGGCCCTTATTACCCCCGCTTCAAATAATGTCACAGTCTAGTAGAGCTGTGTGTACCTACTTACGTTACTAGGGTTACAAAGCTATAAAATGTGTAACTGTATTAGCCACGTTTTTCCAGGGTAAAACATCATGACAAGGGAGCAGTGTATCCTGGGTAGAACATCATGACAAGGGAGCAGTGTATCCTGGGTAGAACATCATGACAAGGGAGCAGTGTATCCTGGGTAGAACATCATGACAAGGGAGCAGTGTATCCTGGGTAGAACATCATGACAAGGGAGCAGTGTGTCCTGGGTAGAACATCATGACAAGGGAGCAGTGTATCCTGAGTAGAACATCATGAAAAGGGAGTAGTGTATCCTGGGTAGAACATTATGACAAGGGAGTAGTGTATGTGTTTTGTGATCCACTACAAACAGAGACCACTCCGCCTTCGAGACGCAATTGATATAGCAACATTGGAGTAGAATGGTTTCCTCAGGTGGCCCTGAGGGGGACCGTTCTTGTTGTTGTGGAAGGAGTCGGTTGGGGAGGAAGTCAAGGCTAAAATCTCACTGGGTTTCCATTTAGCCCATAGCTTAACCACGATCCTCAACGATCCTTTAAAGTTTAAGTAGGCGACTGATTTGTAAACACTTCAGGGAGAAGATGATGTATACTCCTGTTCATCTGCAGGGTGACTGACAGGGGTGGTGGTCACTTACACACTACTAATGAGCCCAAGAGCACATCTCACAACCAATGCTGCTGTATTTGAAAGTTGCTGGGGCACTTGATATATTCAAAGCTGTCTACTTAGCTTTCCCTATATCATGAAGAACAGCTAACAGCTGGTGAAAAGAGTAAAACTATTTACGATGTGAATGTTTTTGTATTGACCAATTAATCAATGTAGGAATTAAAGTTAGTCGTCAAATAATAATACTATGTTAAGTTAGATTTATTTTACTAATATAATATTTAATGTTAATTGTTGTGTAATTTTCGGGCCTCACATAGTTATTCCAGGCATGAAAACATAACTTTTACCCGTATGTCTCCCATCTGATATTCCAGGCGTGCTCTGTAATGTCAGTGTTTACCGAGCTTTCGCCCGGAAAACCCCAAAACCCCGTCCTCACATTCATGTGTTGTTCATTACCCCCAATTCCTTCCTTAGACTCCAGACCAAGGACTTCTACCACTACCCCTTCTCCTTTCATATGGTTTGGAACCCTCGCTGAAAATACCCCCTCTCCCCCTCACCCTCCCAACCCCCACCCACCCCCCCACACCCCCGTCCACTGGGCCTTCCCCAGGAGGAAGTCTGATTGACAGGGCTGGGTCCTCCAGGGGGATTATGGGGGACGAGGGGAGGATTAGGCGCACTGAGCTTCATTAACCTGAATGTTTACACAACCTGATCTCTCAGCTGATCTCTCGCAATGAGACCCCCCCCCACTCGCCAACATCACCTCCATCACCACCACCTTCAGTCCTTTGTCTCAGTGTTGGGCTTTTGGCCACAGACAGACTGGGTAACAACATTGAGCAGTGGTGGAGAGATTGGGTTTACTAGTTGTTAAACAGAATGATGGACTTCAGATTGACATTATGAAGAACTGGCAGTGAATACACCCTAGAATTTGGAAATGGAACTTTGTGAAATACCTCATAATGTTGTATTTGTATGTTATATTTCTATAGTTAGAGATCTAGTTAGAGATCTAGTTAGATATATAGTTAGAGATATAGTTAGAGATATATCTAGAGATATAGTTAGAGATATACACTGCTCAAGAAAATAAAGGGAACACTAAAATAACACATCCTAGATCTGAATGAATGAAATATTCTTATTAAACACTTTTTCTTTACATAGTTGAATGTGCTGACAACAAAATCACACAAAAATTATCAATGGAAATCAAATTTATCAACCCATGGAGGTCTGGATTTGGAGTCACACTCAAAATTAAAGTGGAAAACCACACTACAGGCTGATCCAACTTTGATGTAATGTCCTTAAAACAAGTCCAAATGAGGCTCAGTAGTGTGTGTGGCCTCCACATGCCTGTATGACCTCCCTACAACGCCTGGGAATGCTCCTGATGAGGTGGCGGATGATCTCCTGAGGGATCTCCTCCAAGACCTGGACTAAAGCATCCGCCAACTCCTGGACAGTCTGTGGTGCAAAGTGGCGTTGGTGGATGGAGCGAGACATGATGTTCCAGATGTGCTCAATTGGATTCAGGTCTGGGGAACGGGCGGGCCAGTCCATAGCATCAATGCCTTCCTCTTGCAGGAACTGCTGACGCACTCCAGCCACATGAGGTCTAGCATTGTCTTGCATTAGGAGGAACCCAGGGCCAACCGCACCAGCATATGGTCTCACAAGGGGTCTGAGGATCTCATCTCGGTACCTAATGGCAGTCAGGCTACCTCTGGCGAGCACATGGAGGGCTGTGCGGCCCCCCCAAAGAAATGCCACCCCACACCATGACTGACCCACCGCCAAACCGGTCATGCTGGAGGATGTTGCAGGCAGCAGAACGTTCTCCACGGCGTCTCCAGACTGTCATGTCTGTCACATGTGCTCAGTGTGAACCTGATTTCATCTGTGAAGAGCACAGGGCGCCAGTGGCAAATTTGCCAATCTTGGTGTTCTCTGGCAAATGCCAAACGTCCTGCACGGTGTTGGGCTGTAAGCACAACCCCCACCTGTGGACGTCGGGCCCTCATACCACCCTCATGGAGTCTGTTTCTAACCATTTGAGCAGACACATGCACATTTGTGGCCTGCTGGAGGTCATTTTGCAGGGCTCTGGCAGTGCTCCTCCTGCTCCTCCTTGCACAAAGGCGGAGGTAGCGGTCCTGCTGCTGGGTTGTTGCCCTCCTACGGCCTCCTCCATGTCTCCTGATGTACTGGCCTGTCTCCTGGTAGCGCCTCCATGCTCTGGACACTACGCTGACAGACACAGCGAACCTTCTTGCCACAGCTCGCATTGATGTCCCATCCTGGATGAGCTGCACTACCTGAGCCACTTATGTGGGTTGTAGACTCCGTCTCATGCTACCACTAGAGTGAAAGCACCGCCAGCATTCAAAAGTGACCAAAACATCAGCCAGGAAGCATAGGAACTGGAAGTGGTCTGTGGTCCCCACCTGCAGAACCACTCCTTTATTGGGGGTGTCTTGCTAATTGCCTATAATTTCCACCTGTTTTCTATTCCATTTGCACAACAGCATGTGACATTTATTGTCAATCAGTGTTGCTTCCTAAGTGGACAGTTTGATTTCACAGAAGTGTGATTGACTTGGAGTTACATTGTGTTGTTTAAGTGTTCCCTTTATTTTTTTGAGCAGTGTAGTTAGATATATAGTTAGAGATATAGCTAGAGATATAGCTAGAGATATAGCTAAATATATAGCTAGAGATATAGTTAGAGATATAGCTAGAGATATAGTTAGACATATAGCTAGAGATATTGTTAGAGATATATCTAGAGATATATCTAGAGATATAGCTAGAGATATAGTTAGAGATATAGTTAAAGATATAGTTAGAGTTCTATTTAGAGATATAGTTAGAGATATAGTTAGAGATATAGTTAGAGATTTCGTCAGAGATATAGTTAGAGATATAGTTAGAGATATATTTAGAGATATAGCTAGAGATACAGTTAGAGATATAGTTAGAGATATATAGTTAGAGATATATAGTTAGAGATATATAGTTAGAGATATATAGTTAGAGATATAGTTAGAGATATATAGTTAGAGATATAGTTAGAGATATAGCTGGAGATATAGTTAGATATATATCTAGAGATATAGCTAGAGATACAGTTAGAGATATAGTTAGAGATATAGTTAGAGATATATTTAGAGATATAGTTATTGATATATCTAGAGATACAGCTAGAGATACAGTTAGAGATATAGTTAGAGATATATAGTTAGAGATATATTTAGAGATATAGTTAGAGATATATAGTTAGAGATATATAGTTAGAGATATATAGTTAGAGATATATAGTTAGAGATATAGTTAGAGATATATAGTTAGAGATATAGTTAGAGATATATAGTTAGAGATATAGTTAGAGATATAGCTGGAGATATAGTTAGATATATATCTAGAGATATAGCTAGAGATATTGTTAGAGATATAGTTAGATATCTATTTATTATCTATTTAGTTAGAGATATAGGTAAAATTTTTCTACAGGGGTGCAACTTTGGTTTTAAAAGTTGGGGGGACATATATATATATATATATATATATATACATATATATATATTTTTTTATCTGGTTGGAAAAACACACCAAACAGCCTACATGACCGCTCGGAGATGCCTCGTTTTGTAGGACACTACTGCCTCATTTTGTATCACATTCCAATGATAAAACCGGGGGGGTACAAAAATGCAATTCCAGAATGTGGAGGGACATGAACCCAGTGAAAGTTGCACCCCTGCTTTTCTCAAAGAGAGAGAGAGAGAGAGAGAGAGAGAGCATTGTTTTGGTCCAATGGACAGGATGTGCTTCAGAGTTCAACTCAACTATAGACCTTCTGTCAACAGTTGAAAAAGATTTAGGCTGTACCATTGTAGCAGGCATTGCCGAGACAGCCTCTATTATGCCTGAATGAGGACAAAGGGGAAAGGAATCAGTAAATTACTGCCCATCAAGTGGTAGACTTCAAACGGACTGACTCAAGCTTATTCGTTGCTACTCTCCAAGGACCCATTCAGCAGGCCCGAGTTGTGCCTGAGCTCTTAAAACAACACTGGGAGCTATTTGCCTTGAGATTAAAGACCCCTTCGTAGATAGCTAGGTGAGGACTGGCTCTCCCTAAAGAACTGTTAGCACAGAAGGACTGCCCACATTGTTAAGTTACTCTAGAGTCTGTGTTTTTTCTCGGCACTGAGGTGGAAAAGTACATTTGTGTTCCCCCTGGCTCCAGCAACACGTTGAATGGTGTGTGTCGACAGCCACAGGAATGCACTGCTCTTAGATGGGGCTATGGTAAACATAGAAACACAACTCAGTCCACACCAAAATGGCACAAACTCAATGAGGACTATCACATTTGGAGGCACTTCTTTTTGTATTTCTTAAGTGAGTCTCCCATGTGGGCCTGATGTTTCTGATGCTTGTGAACGTTCGGGAGAGGTCGGTCAGAGGTGAGTGCCTTCTCGACAAGAAGCTAATTCTCAGAGAGCACACACAAGAAAGAGAGCGCATGCGGCCAAATCATGACCGCCAGGACCAGTCCAGTCCACCTGGAATCTCAGACAGGAAAACAGAGGAAAAGAGAGGAGGAAAGGAAAGGGGAACGGTTGAGGAAAGAGAGGAGGAATGGTTAAGAGGAGGACATCTGGAGTTGATTTGGAGGGGCTCTGTGGACACGCTAGGCAGTGCTTGTTTTGACTGGGATTCCTGGGGAAGTTGCCGTTTTGTGTTTTTGAATATTAAGTGGGTTGTTAATTAAACACAGACACAATGAGTAGAGGAGACGTGGGGGTCAAGGATCAAGGGGGGAGAGGGTGAAGGAAACAATACATGAAAATGGTCATTTCTCCTCTCAGAACCCAACCTGTTTACATTCGGTCTGGGGCTGCAAGCTCGTTAAAGTTGAGTGAATTTGTCTGCCAGTTTGTGATCCAGTTCTGATCCAAACATCCAATAAGCAATATTATAAAACAGATAGTTTGGGCAATCTTATTAGACGAGAGCATTTCGAAGGTGTGGTATTGCTGTGCAAACCTATAATGTGATTTCTGAAAAGTTGACAAAACTTTTGTCACTATATCCTTCCCAGTCATTTACTGCTGAACCGGTCCCTTCTTCTCTCTGAAACTACCAAACCAAACAGACAAATAGGAGACAGTGAGGTACAGTGCTGCAGGAGAAAGGGACTCTCTTCTGCCATATTGCATGTCCTGACAGGACAGCCCCATTTCAAAACACTTCGGTGGGGAAACCGTAACTCGATAGAGTCAGACCTCATTCCTGTCACTCCTCCAGGATAGGGATTGAGTGAAAACGACCTCATGGCAGACTTTACGCCCACCACCACTGAATATGAATTCACCATCAACCATCCGGAGTTGCCAAGCAAAACTCAGCACAGTGCAAATCATAGCAGAGAAGAGATATTGAGGCCTACTTGAGGCCTACCCCTTGTTGGCAAACACACAATAACCCACAAGAGTAAATCATCCAACCATCAAAAAAATATACAACTTCATACACACACCTCAATATTGATATTATCCTGCTATGTTTTGCCAATTTTCTCACACAATGTCCATGTCGTTAGAGGGAAACAGCAAATATTCCAGGAGATTCCAAGAGGTTCCAGGAGGTTCCAGGAGATGAGAGATAAGAGCATGGGAGTTCGGAGGGAAATGTGGCTGCTGAGGTGAAACTCTAGATTTGGAGCAGGGCTTCAGAGGCTCTGATGATAATTCGTAGTGATATGAGTTTGGTCGTGGCAGCTCCAACAGCAGTCTAGGTCCCCAGTAAGCATGGAAGCTGAATGGAATGCATCATCATCACCACCACCACTTTCATCATCATCATCATCACCATCACCACCACCGCCTTCATCATCACCACCATCCTCATCATCACCACCATCACCATCATCACCACCATCATCACCATCACCATCAACATCATCATTGTCATCATCATCATCACCATCATCAACATCAATATCAACACCATCAACATCGCCATCATCACCATCATCATCACCGTCATCATCACCATTACCATCATCACCATCATCACCACCATCACCATCATCACCATCATCGCCATCATCATCACCACATCACCATTATCATCACCATCATCATCACCGTCATCATCATAAGCATCATCACCATCGTCACCATCATCACCATCACCATCATCACCCCCAACATCATCATCAAATCATCATCATCATCATCATCACCACCACCATCATCATCAAATCATCATCACCATCGCCATCATCATCACCACCACCATCATCATCATCATCATCACCATCATCATTATCAAATCATCATCATAATCATCATCCCCATCATCATCATCATTATCATCTCAAATTGTATTAGTCACATGCGCCGAATACAACAGGTCACAGGCTTACTTACAAGCTAACCAACAATGCACTTAAAAAAAAAAAAATGTTTACCTGATGTCAGTTTATGTGACAACACAAGCGAAGAGGGTCATTGTACTACTCAAACTGCTGTGAAATAACTTTTCAATAACCAAAACGTTGGTATATTCAGAATAGAAATAGCATACATAGAACAGATCTACCGCTTCTTAGACTTTCCATGAGAATGACAGATCTACAACTCACATTTCTATGTGCATTTGGTCTTGTAGTCCAAAAAGTTACATATTGATGCTTTAATAATTCAATTGTGAATTTGAGGGTCGCAGCCGGCAGCGACAGAGAGGTCCATGGGAAGACGCACAATTGGCCTAGCTTTGTCCGGGTTAGGGAGGGCTTGGCCGGTAGAGATATCCTAGTCTCATCGCGCACCAGCGACTCCTGTGGCGGGCCGGGCGCAGTGCATGCTAACCAAGGTCACCAGGTGCACGATGTTTCCACTGACACATTGGTGTGGCTGGCTTCCAGATTGGATGCGCGCTGTGTTAAGAAGCAGTGTGGCTTGGTTGAGTTGTGTTTTGGAGGACGCATGGCTTTCCACCCGTGTGCCTTTCCAAATCATGTCCAATCAATTGAATGTACCACAGGTGGACAAGTTGTAGAGACATCACAAGGATGATCACTGGAAACAGGATGCACCTGAGCTCAATGTTGTGTCTCATAGCAAAGGGTCTGAATACTGATGTAAATAAAGTATTTCTGTTTTTTATTCTAAATAAATGTGCAACAATTTCTTAAAAGCTGTTTTTGCTTTGTCATCAAGGGTACTGTGTGTAGAAGATAAAACAAATACATTTACTCATCCATTTTAGAATAAGGAATTAACTTAACAACATTTGGAAAAAGGGAAGGGGTCTGAATACTTTCCGAATGCACTGTATATAAATGTTATGAGAATGGGCAGGAAGACGTGAAATGTCATTTAAGAGAGTTTTAGCGGCAGGAAGCGTTTAGACCATTTGGCCAGTAACCTGAAGTTTACAATGACAGATTGAACCATTGAAGGCAGACGTGTAGCTGCCAATCAAAGACAACTAGAAGACAACAAGGGATGTGTCACAAATGGCACCCTAGATCCCTATGAGCCCTGGTTAAAAGTAGTGCACTATATAGGGAATAAGGTGCCATTTGGGACACAGTCACGGTAAGCCTCGACGGCGAGGGGGAGGGTCGTAATGGACACATTCCAATATGTCTGCTATGTAATTAGTTTTTCTTTTAAACACTCATTGTCTGTCAACGGATCCTGGCCCCTGGCGATTAGCCAAGCATCAGTACCCATCCCCTATGGTTTATTAGCCTAGCATCGGTACCCATCCCCTATGGTTTATTAGCCTAGCATCGGTACCCATCCCCTATGGTTTATTAGCCTAGCATCGGTACCCATCCCCTATGGTTTATTACCTTCATAGAAAGGCTCTTAAAACCCTTTTTACTTGTCAGATAATTAAATTAGCCTGATCAGAGGGAGCTGAATTATTGATAGGCTCCTGGTATCCTTGTGGGCTTTGGGGAGCTTCAGTAATGGATAGAGTCCATCTGGTTAAAGGAGGAGGCTCCACCATACCAGGCTGGTCTCATAGACTAGACGTAAAATAGTTAACGCAAATCTGTGACACTGAAATTAGTATGATATGTTACGTTTGGTATGGTTGCATAAAACAGAAGTTTAATTAAGGCAAAAACAAAAGGAGGGATGTTTGGTCCAGGTGGATGGGTTGCTGTATAACATGAACATGTTTGAATCTCATCACCGACAACTTTAGTATTTTAGCTAATTAGCAACTACTTAGCATGTTAGCTAACCCTTCCCCTAACCCTAACCTTAACCTTAGCCCCAAACATAATCCCTAAAGTAACATGTTATAAGAATTGTAATTCGTAACAATTCAAAACATTTTTAATTTGAAACATACAAATGGATGATGGAAGAAAAAATCAAATGACTACATACAGGGAGTACCAGAACAGAGTCAATGTGCAGGGGTACGAGGTAATTGAGGTAGCTGCAGTTGAAGTCAGAAGTTTAAATACACCTTAGATAAATACATTTAAAAACAGTTTATCACAAATCCTGACATTTAATCAGAGTAAAAATTCTCTGTCTTAGGTCAGTTAGGATCACCACTTTATTTTAGGAATGTGAAATGTCAGAATAATAGTAGAGAGAATGATTTATTTCAGCTTTTTATTTCTTTCATCACATCACAGAGGGTCAAAAGTTTACATACACTCAATTAGTATTTGGTAGCATTGCCTTTAAATTGTTGAACTTGGGTCAAACGTTTCGGGTAGCCTTCCACAAGCTTCCCACAATAAATTGGGTGATTTTTGGCCCATTCCTCCTGACAGAGCTGGTGTAACTGAGTCAGGTTTGTAGGCCTCCTTGCTCGCGCAAGCTTTTTCAGTTCTGCCCACACATTTTCTATAGGTCAGGGCTTTGTGATGCAGCCGTCATACCACTCAGGAAGGAGACGCGTTCAAAAAGTATTATCTTTGTCCCCATGTGCAGTTGCAAACCGTAATCTGGCTTTTTTATGGTGGTTTTGGAGCAGTGGCCTCTTCCTTGCTGAGTGGCCTTTCAGGTTACGTTGATATAGGACTCGTTTTACTGTGGATATAGATACTTTTGTACCTGTTTCCTCCAGCATCTTCACAAGGTCCTTTGCTGTTGTTCTGGGGTACGTTAATCTCCAGGAGACAGAAGGCGTCTCCTTCCTGAGCGGTATGACGGCTGCGTGGTCCCATGGTGTTTATACTTGCGTACTATTGTTTGTACAGATGAACGTGGTACCTTCAGGCATTTGGAAATTGCTTCCAAGGATGAACTGGACTTGTGGAGATCTACAATTTTTTTCTGAGGTCTTGGCTGATTTCCTTTGATTTTCCCATGATGTCAAGCATAGAGGCACTGTATTTCAAGGTAGGCCTTGAAATACACAGGTCCTCCTTCCGACTTCAACTGTATGTACATATTGGTAGGGGCAAAGTGACTAGGAAACAGGATTAACAATAAAGCATGTCTGTGTGTGTGTGTGTGTGTGTGTGTGTGTGTGTGTGTGTGTGTGTGTGTGTGTGTGTGTGTGTGTGTGTGTGTGTGTGTGTGTGTGTGTGTGTGTGTGTGTGTGTGTGTGTGTGTGTGTGAGCGTATGTGTGTGTGTGTGTGTGTGTGTGTGTGTGTGTGTGTGTGTGTGTGTGTGTGTGTGTGTGTGTGTGTTGCGATGTAAGTGTAAGTATGTGTGCATGTGGTGGTAGAGCAAGGTACTTAACCCTCATTTGCTCCAGGGACACTACTACTATGGCTGACCCTGTAAAACATCACATTTCACTGCACCTATCTGGTGTTCAGTGTGTGAAAATACAATTAAAAAAAAATGTAGTATTCTAATCTGCACTGCTCTCATCTGTGGTGTTCTCTATCATGTAGTATTCTATTCTAATCTGCACTGTTCTAATCTGTAGTATTCTCTATTATATAGTATTCCAATCTGCACTGTTCTAATCTGTAGTATTCTGTGTCATATAGTATTCTATTCTAATCTGCACTGTTCTAATCTATAGTATTCTCTATTATATAGTATACTAATCTGCACTGTTCTAATCTGTAGTATTCTCTATTATATAGTATTCTAATCTGCACTGTTCTAATCTGTAGTATTCTCTATTATATAGTATTCTAATCTGCACTGTTCTAATCTGTAGTATTCTCTATTATATAGTATTCTAATCTGCACTGTTCTAATCTGTAGTATTCTCTATTATATAGTATTCTAATCTGCACTGTTCTAATCTGTAGTATTCTCTATTATATAGTATTCTAATATGCACTGTTCTAATCTGTAGTATTCTCTATTATATAGTATTCTAATCTGCACTGTTCTAATCTGTAGTATTCTCTATTATATAGTATTCTAATATGCACTGTTCTAATCTGTAGTATTCTCTATTATATAGTATTCTAATCTGCACTGTTCTAATCTGTAGTATTCTCTATTATATAGTATTCTAATCTGCACTGTTCTAATCTGTAGTATTCTCTATTATATAGTATTCTAATCTGCACTGTTCTAATCTGTAGTATTCTCTATTATATAGTATTCTAATCTGCACTGTTCTAATCTGTAGTATTCTCTATTATATAGTATTCTAATATG
The DNA here is from genome assembly GCF_002021735.2 of Oncorhynchus kisutch. Classification (NCBI taxonomy): domain Eukaryota; kingdom Metazoa; phylum Chordata; class Actinopteri; order Salmoniformes; family Salmonidae; genus Oncorhynchus; species Oncorhynchus kisutch. The sequence continues at coordinate 65,583,353 of NC_034178.2, forward strand.
CACTGTTCTAATCTGTAGTATTCTCTATTATATAGTATTCTAATCTGCACTGTTCTAATCTGTAGTATTCTCTATTATATAGTATTCTAATATGCACTGTTCTAATCTGTAGGATTCTGTGTCATATAGTATTCTAATGTACCGGTGTAACATGTCCACATATGTAGATATGGAGCATATTTGTAGACCAATAATCAAAAGAACTGTTAGGGCAAGAGTTCAACCACCAAAGGGCCAAAGGTCTTTAGAAAATGAAAACGTTTCAAACCCTGATGGTTATTGAGTCACTGTTTACATGCTTCAGAACACTATAATAGGTTACATTTTCATTGTCACTGTTATTCCCAGATATTTTGTTCATCTCCAATATAAAACTAAGCCCAGACAAAGCCCTTAATGCCGTTGCTTTAGCCAAGTATGATTGTTTGTTTATCTGGCAAACACTGTTATTTTCCGGACTAGGACGGTGTCCAAAATGGCACACTATTCCCAGTATAGTGCACTACTTTTCATCAGGGCTCTGGTCAAACGTATTTCCCCCTATGTAGGAAATAGGATGCCATTTGGGATTCAGACTAGCTCTGTACAGACTAGATCTAATGTACTCTGAATGTGCTCTCGTGGGAGTAGCAGAGAATTTGACCTCACTAATATCTTCATGTTGTAGCCAGAGGAATGGGAGGTCCTAGAAATCCAATTTACTAGATTTTTTATATCAGCAAGCCCAATGTTCTGCAATTGGGTCAACGTCCTGTGCAGTAATTCAGTTTAGATTCCAACCAGATTTGCAGCATTACATCACTACTCCACAACATGATTTGCTGACAGAGTAAGATAGGCTTGTCAAAGTAATAATGTAAAGTATATACAGTGCCTTCAGAAAGTGTTCAGACCCCTTGACATTTTCCACATTTTGTTACGTTACAGACTTATTCTAAAATGGATTCATTTGTTTTTTTCCCCTCGTCAATTGTATCGGCTGTCGTGGGAAGAAGGTGAGGACCAAAGCGCAGGGTGGTAAGTGTTCATCTTATTTAATGAAAACTGAACACTGAATAACAAACAACAAAGAAACAACCAGAACAGTTCTGTCTGGTGGAGACACACAAAGACTGGAAACAACCGGAACAGTTCTGTCTGGTGGAGACACACAAAGACTGGAAACAACCGGAACAGTTCTGTCTGGTGGAGACACACAAAGACTGGAAACAACCGGAACAGTTCTGTCTGGTGGAGACACACAAAGACTGGAAACAACCAGAACAGTTCTGTCTGGTGGAGACACACAAAGACTGGAAACAACAGGAACAGTTCTGTCTGGTGCAGACACACAAAGACTGGAAACAACCGGAACAGTTCTGTCTGGTGGAGACACACAAAGACTGGAAACAACCAGAACAGTTCTGTCTGGTGGAGACACACAAAGACTGGAAACAACCGGAACAGTTCTGTCTGGTGGAGACACAGAAAGACTGGAAACAACCGGAACAGTTCTGTCTGGTGGAGACACACAAAGACTGGAAACAACCAGAACAGTTCTGTCTGGTGGAGACACACAAAGACTGGAAACAACAGGAACAGTTCTGTCTGGTGCAGACACACAAAGACTGGAAACAACCAGAACAGTTCTGTCTGGTGGAGACACACAAAGACTGGAAACAACCGGAACAGTTCTGTCTGGTGGAGACACACAAAGACTGGAAACAACCGGAACAGTTCTGTCTGGTGGAGACACACAAAGACTGAAAACAACCAGAACAGTTCTGTCTGGTGTAGACACACAAAGACTGGAAACAACCGGAACAGTTCTGTCTGGTGGAGACACAGAAAGACTGGAAACAACCGGAACAGTTCTGTCTGGTGTAGACACACAAAGACTGGAAACAACCGGAACAGTTCTGTCTGGTGTAGACACACAAAGACTGGAAACAACCGGAACAGTTCTGTCTGGTGTAGACACACAAAGACTGGAAACAACCGGAACAGTTCTGTCTGGTGTAGACACACAAAGACCGAAAACAACCGGAACAGTTCTGTCTGGTGTAGACACACAAAGACCGAAAACAACCAGAACAGTTCTGTCTGGTGGAGACACACAAAGACTGAAAACAACCGGAACAGTTCTGTCTGGTGTAGACACACAAAGACTGGAAACAACTACCCACAAAACACAATGGAAAACAGGCTACCTAAATATGGTTCTCAATCAGGGACAACGATTGACAGCTGCCTCTGATTGAGAACCATACCAGGCCAAACACAGAAATAGAAAATCATAGAAAAACTAACATAGACAACCCACCCAACTCACACCCTGACCATACTAAAACAAAAGACAAAACAAAGGATCTAAGATCATAACGTGACATCAATCTACACACAATAACCCATAACGACATATCAAAAGCAGGTTTTTAGACATTTTTGTTAATTTATTTCAAATAAAAAAACGGAAATATGACATTTACACATCATATTATCAGTATTCAGACCCTTTACTCAGAACCTTGTTGAAGCACCTTTGGCAGCGATTACAGCAACAAGTCTTCTTGGGTATGAAGCGACAAGCTTGGCACACCTGTATTTGGGGAGTTTCTCCCATTCTTCACTGCAGATCCTCTCAAGCTCTGTCAGGTTGGATGGGGAGAGTAGCTTTTCAGGTCTCTCCAGAGATGTTTGATCGGGTTCAAGTCCGGGCTCTGGCTGGGCCATTCAAGGACATTCTGAGACTTGTCCTGAAGTCACTCCTGCGTTGTCTTGGCTGTGTGCTTAGGGTCGTTGTCCTGTTGGAAGGTGAACCGTCGCCTCACTCTGAGGTTTTTATCAAGGATATTTGCTCTATTCATCTTTGCCTCAATTCTGAATGGTATCCCAGTCCCTGCCATCGAAACACATCCCCAAAACATGATGCTGCCACCACCATGCTTCCCCATAGGGATGGTGCCAGGTTTCCTCCAGACGTGACGCTTTACATTCAGGCCAAAAAGTTAAGTCTTGGTTTCATCAGAGCAGAGAGAGTCCTTTAGGTCTGAGAGTCTTTAAGTGCCTTTTGGCAAACTCCAAGCGGGCTGTCATGTGCTTTTTACTGAGGAGTAGCTTCCGTCTGGCCACTATACCACAATTGCCTGATTTGTGGAGTGCTGCAGAGATGGTTGTCCTTAATGAATGTTCTTCCATCTCCACAGAGGAACTCTAGAGCTCTGTCAGAGTGACCATTTGGGTTCTTGGTCACCTCCCTGACCAAGGCCCTTCTCCCCCGATTGCTCAGTTCGGCCGTGCGGACAGCTCTAGGAAGAGCCTTGGTGGTTCCAAACTTTTACCATTTAGAAGAGTCTTGGAGGCCACTGTTTTCTTGGAGACATTCAATGCTGCAGACATTTTTTGGTACCCTTCCCCAGATCTGTGCCTCGACACAATCCTGTCTTGGACCTCGACAATTCCTGTCTTGGACGTCGACAATTCCTTCGACGTCATGGCTTGATTTTTGCTCTGACTTGCACTGTCAACTGTGGGACCTCATATAGACATTTGTGTGCCTTTCCAAATCATGTGGACTCTATTCAAGTTGTAGAAACAGGATACATCAGAGCTCAATTTTTTGTCTTATTACAAAGGGTCTGAATACTTAGGAAAATAAGGTATTTGTGTTTTAAAATGTTAATACATTTACAAAAAATAACTTTGTCATTATGAGGTATTGTGTTTAGATTGTTGAGGAAAATGTTTTATTTAATCCATTTTTTGAACAAGGCTGTAGCGTAACAAAATGTGAAAGAAGTCAAGGGATCCAAATACCTTCCGAAGCATGGCAACAACAAAAACATTACAAACTTTTTCAATCACAAATATGGTTTTGTAATAGCAAAAGACTGTATCAGTATGACAATGAAAACCAATGTAAAAAAAATGCATTTTTTCTCAACATAAATAAAGCCAACATAACTTTTTATTAAGCAGGAAAAAGTGAGACGTTTGTTTGCAACTTGAGCTCAAACAAACATACTACTCATACAGGTATGGTGGACCTTTTGGGGCAAAGTACAAAGGACTGTTTCTGTGTAGTCAGACTGCTGCCTGTTTGACCTTTCTTCAGTTCACTCTCCCGTATCTCAGTAATTTGGTCTTGCGGCTGTCCGTCATTATCTCATCATCCTATCAATCATCTCACATGGGTCACCCGGGGGGGAAAGCACCGCCCCCGGGGCACCTTTGCCAGTAGACAAGCAGGTGAACCTCTAAATCAGCTTTAATTAGCTGATGACTAACAAGCTTGGTTGAATTGTCTTCATGGGGTACAAATGACCGCCAGCTGACTGCAGAGGGAAATATAGTAAATGATCCTTCATGATCGAAGGTATTGAAAAACTAGGCTGATGGGCACAACTGATGGGAGCCATATTTAATGAACTTGCAAAGAATCAAACTATTGCACTAACAATAATCATTTCAGCAACATTATTAACACATATTAACATTAACATTATTAACATTTTAACATTTCAAACATTTTCCTTCTTCAAGGCAAGTGCAATAGAAGTCTTTCCATTGTATTCTACCATGTCTATCATGTATATATTATGTACAATACTAGTGTCTATCATGTATACATTATGTACAATACTAGTGTCTATCATGTATATACAGTGCCTTGCGAAAGTATTCGGCCCCCTTGAACTTTGAAAACTTTGAAAGATCTTGAAAGATATAAAACTGTATTTTTTTGTGAAGAATCAACAACAAGTGGGACACAATCATGAAGTGGAACGACATTTATTGGATATTTCAAACTTTTTTAACAAATCAAAAACTGAAAAATTGGGCGTGCAAAATTATTCAGCCCCCTTAAGTTAATACTTTGTAGCGCCACCTTTTGCTGCGATTACAGCTGTAAGTCGCTTGGGGTATGTCTCTATCAGTTTTGCACATCGAGAGATGTTTTCCCCATTCCTCCTTGCAAAACAGCTCGAGCTCAGTGAGGTTGGATGGAGAGCATTTGTGAACAGCAGTTTTCAGTTCTTTCCACAGATTCTCGATTGGATTCAGGTCTGGACTTTGACTTGGCCATTCTAACACCTGGATATGTTTATTTTTTAACCATTCCATTGTAGATTTTGCTTTATGTTTTGGATCATTGTCTTGTTGGAAGACAAATCTCCGTCCCAGTCTCAGGTCTTTTGCAGACTCCATCAGGTTTTCTTCCAGAATGGTCCTGTATTTGGCTCCATCCATCTTCCCATCAATTTGAACCATCTTCCCTGTCCCTGCTGAAGAAAAGCAGGCCCAAACCATGATGCTGCCACCACCATGTTTGACAGTGGGGATGGTGTGTTCAAAAAGTTCAATTTTGGTTTCATCTGACCAGAGCACCTTCTTCCACATGTTTGGTGTGTCTCCCAGGTGGCTTGTGGCAAACTTTAAACGACACTTTTTATGGATATCTTTAAGAAATGGCTTTCTTCTTGCCACTCTTCCATAAAGGCCAGATTTGTGCAATATACGACTGATTGTTGTCCTATGGACAGAGTCTCCCACCTCAGCTGTAGATCTCTGCAGTTCATCCAGAGTGATCATGGGCCTCTTGGCTGCATCTCTGATCAGTCTTCTCCTTGTATGAGCTGAAAGTTTAGAGGGACGGCCAGGTCTTGGTAGATTTGCAGTGGTCTGATACTCCTTCCATTTCAATATTATCGCTTGCACAGTGCTCCTTGGGATGTTTAAAGCTTGGGAAATCTTTTTGTATCCAAATCCGGCTTTAAACTTCTTCACAACAGTATCTCGGACCTGCCTGGTGTGTTCCTTTTTCTTCATGATGCTCTCTGAGCTTTTAACGGACCTCTGAGACTATCACAGTGCAGGTGCATTTATACGGAGACTTGATTACACACAGGTGGATTGTATTTATCATCATTAGTCATTTAGGTCAACATTGGATCATTCAGAGATCCTCACTGAACTTCTGGAGAGAGTTTGCTGCACTGAAAGTAAAGGGGCTGAATCATTTTTCAGTTTTTGATTTGTTAAAAAAGTTTGAAATATCCAATAAATGTCGTTCCACTTCATGATTGTGTCCCACTTGTTGTTGATTCTTCACAAAAAAATACAGTTTTATATCTTTATGTTCGAAGCCTGAAATGTGGCAAAAGGTCGCAAAGTTCAAGGGGGCCGAATACTTTAGCAAGGCACTGTACATGCTAGACAATAGTATTGTACATAATATATACATGATATACAATAGTATTGTAACATTATATACTGTATACATCATAGACAATAGTAATGTACAATACTCGTGTATATCATGTATATATTATTTACAATACTAGTGTCTATCACATGTATACATTATGTACAATACTAGTGTCTATCACATGTATACATTATGTACAATACTAGTGTCTATCACATGTATACATTATGTACAATACTAGTGTCTATCATGTGTATGTTATGTAAAATACTAGTGTATATCATGTATATATTATGTACAATTCTAGTGTCTATCATTTATATATGATGTACAATACTAGTTTATATCATGAATGTGTATAATATTAGTGTCTATCATGTATATATAATTTATAATACTAGTGTCTAACGTGTGTATATATAATGTACAATACTAGTGTCTATCATCTGATGTACAATACTAGTGTCTATTTCTAATGATCAATTAGCCTTTTAAAATGATAAACTTGGATTAGCTAACACAACGTGCCACTGGAACACAGGAGTGATGGTTTCTGATAATGGGCCTCTGCATACCTATGTAAAAATCTGCCATTTCCAGCTACAATAGTCATTTACAACATTAACAATGTCTACACTGTATTTCTGATCAATTTGATGTTATTTTAATGGAGAAATGTTTTGCTTTTCTTTAAAAAAGTGACCCCAAACTTTTGAACGGCAGTGTATATATTATGTACAATACTAGTGTCTATCATGTATTTATTATGTATAGTACTAGTGTCTATCATGTATAAGTTAATAAGCACAATATTAGTGTCTATCATGTATAAGTTAATAAGTACAATATTAGTGTCTTTCATGTATATAATATGTACAATACTAGTGTTGTCACTTATACTCCCTCTCCGGCCTCTAGGTCATCAGGCTGCTGATTATCCCACACACCTGTCACCATCGTCTTGCTCACCTGCGCCTCATGACAGTCACCTGGACTCCATCACCTCCTTGATTCTCTTCTCTATATCTGTCACTTCCCTTGGTTCTTTCCTCAGGTGTTATTGACTCTGTTTCATGTTGTTGCGTTGTTTGTGTTACTTGTTTCATTTATTTATTAAAACACTGAACTTGCTTCCCGACTCTCAGCGCACTCGTTACAAGTGTCTATCATGTACAATACTAGTGTCTATCATCTATCTATCATGTATATATTATGTACATAGTGTAGAATTTTAAAAATGTTTTTATTTAACTAGGCATGTCAGTTAAGAACAAATTCTTATTTACAGTGACAGCCTACTCTGGCCAAACACAGGGTTTGGGACTCCAATCACAGCCATATGTGATGCAGACTGGATTCGAACCAGGGGCTGTAGTGACCCCTCTTACACTGAGATGCAGTGCCTTAGACCGCTGCGCCACTTGAGACCCCAATACTAGTGTCTATCATGTATACAGTATGTACAATACTAGTGTCAATCATGTATACAGTATGTACAATACTAGTGTCAATCATGTATAGTGTACGTACAATACTAGTGTCTATCATGTATGTGAACAATGCTAGTGGGTCTCCTTCTTTGTTTCCACCACATACTGGTCTCTTTACCCTGTATGTTGTGTGCACAACAGTTACTGCTGGAGCTGTGCCTGGAGCCGGGCTGGAGCTGGACGGGCTGGAGCTTGAGCTGGACTGAGGATGGGGCTAGAACTGGGCTGGAGCTGGAGCTGTGCCTGGAGCTGTGCCTGGAGCCGGGCTGGAGCTGGACGGGCTGGAGCTGGAGCCGGGCTGCGGATGGGACTGGGGATGGGGCTGGAGCCGGGCTGTGGATAGGGCTGGAGCTGGAGCCGGACGGGCTGGAGCTAGAGCTGGACTGAGGATGGGGCTGGAGCCAGGCTGGAGCTAGAGCTGGACTGAGGATGGGGCTGGAGCCAGGCTGGAGCTAGAGCTGGACGGGCTGGAGCTAGAGCTGGACTGAGGATGGGGCTGGAGCTGGGCTGGAGCTGGAGCTGTGCCTGGAGCTGTGCCTGGAGCTGTGCCTGGAGCCGGGCTGGAGCTGGACGGGCTGGAGCTGGAGCCGGACGGGCTGGAGCTAGAGCTGGACTGAGGATGGGGCTGGAGCCAGGCTGGAGCTAGAGCTGGACTGAGGATGGGGCTGGAGCCAGGCTGGAGCTAGAGCTGGATGGGCTGGAGAGCTAGAGCTGGGGACTGAGGATGGGGCTGGAGCTGGACGGGCTGGAGCTGGAGCCGGGCTGCGGATGGGACTGGGGATGGGGCTGGAGCCGGGCTGCGGATAGGGCTGTAGCTGGAGCCGGGCTGCGGATAGGGCTGTAGCTGGAGCCGGACGGGCTGGAGCTAGAGCTGGACGGGCAGGAGCTAGAGCTGGACTGAGGATGGGGCTGGAGCTGGGCTGGAGCTGGAGCTGTGCCTAGAGCTGTGCCTGGAGCTGTGCCTGGAGCCGGGCTGCAGATGGGGCTGGGCTGGGGATGGAGCTGGAGCCGGGCTGGAGCTGGAGCCCCTGGACTCCCAACTCAACACTGCAAATTTATTGACAGCCTTTAAAAATATTTACTGCTCCATTTCCTCTCCCCACGGGCACCCAGGCTCTAATCTCCTTCCCCGTTTATTAGATCATTTGTCAAAGCCCATAGCTTTTCTTCTCTCTTTTCTTTTTGTCATCCCCTCCTTCCCTTCAGTGAGAGTTATTGTGCAACCAACTGGCTGGGCAGGCTAGGCTGGGAGATTAACTCTTTCCCTGCCTTCCCTTTAAAAATAAAAAACCAACTGGCTGGGCAGGCTAGGCTGGGAGATTAACTCTTTCCCTGCCTTCCCTTTAAAAATAAAAAAAGAATTCAACAAAATGTACAGCTGATTAAGCTCCTCTGTATAGCCGGCCCCCGTCCCAGAAGGACTGCTGCAAAACATTTATGCAAGGCCAGACACACAGACTCTTATGAGAAACACGTGTTCCTCCACAGCCCCATACCCAAAGGTCCCAGCGGAGACTACTACTGATCAGAAAGGAGAGCTGCTGCAGTTCATTGGAGAGTTGTGTGGAACTGGTAAGAACATCAGAAAGGACAAAGCGGTGGTGGGTTTCATCTGGCCGTGGAGCACGTAGTAAAATAAACAAGGCCAAGTGGATGTGACTCAGGAGACCTTGTCGCCAGGCTACCGGTGTTGAAGTCGAAATTCACCAAATAATAAAATCTTCGCTGAATATTGGACAATTCAAAGTTAGCTCTGAGCTCATTCCCTGTAGCAGTCTGTGGAATCACCATTTCGCCATTTCTCGCACGTGTGTCTGAGGCTAAAAATGGAAAGTGAGGCTAATTTACTTTCCCCCAGCATGCAGCAGTGTGTTATTACCGAGGTGTACTGTGAGGAGGCGGTTGGCAACTGGGACGCGTCGGCTCCAAAATGGCCGCCAAACTCTGTGTGCGATTCCTGCCACGTGCCCACAGAGTGCACAGGCATGGCCACAGGTATGTCCCCGTCGCCCCGGGCAACCCCTGGGCCGGCCAAGCAGCTGTCAGAAACTCTCGGGCTCTCTCCTCACGCTAACAAGATGTGACCAGAGCCGAGCAGCCAGCAACTTGGGGGATTTGTTCCATTCACACACACACACACACACACACACACACACACACACACACACACACACACACACACACACACACACACACACACACACACACACACACACACACACACACACACACCACACACACACACACACACACACACACACACACACACACACACACACACACACACACACACACCATCACCATTCTGATATATGGGCACTTTCGGGTTTCAGCCTCAACTGCCTAGCTGAATGGGCTGTGTGGTGCAGAGTCTCTTGGTTTGTGGCTGTGGAAAAGATCATGTCAAATTGGGACTTCGTTAAATAAGTGTGGGCAGGTGCAGTGAGAGTGGTTCCCTGTCCCTCTGTCTGTCACCATAGAGAGTGGTTCCCTGGCCCACTGTCTGTCACCATAGAGAGTGGTTCCCTGGCCCACTGTCTGACACCATAGAGAGTGGGTCCCTGGCCCACTGTCTGACACCATAGAGAGTGGGTCCCTGTCACACTGTCTGTCACCATAGAGAGTGGTTCCCTGTCCTACTGTCTGTCACCATAGAGAGTGGTTCCCTGTCCTTCTGTCTGTCACCATAGAGAGTGGTTCCCTGGCCCACTGTCTGACACCATAGAGAGTGGGTCCCTGTCCCACTGTCTGTCACCATAGAGAGTGGTTCCCTGTCCTTCTGTCTGACACCATAGAGAGTGGTTCCCTGTCCCTCTGTCTGTCACCATAGAGAGTGGTTCCCTGTCCCTCTGTCTGTCACCATAGAGAGTGGTTCCCTGTCCCTCTGTCTGTCACCATAGAGAGTGGTTCCCTGTCCCTCTGTCTGTCACCATAGAGAGTGGTACCCTGTCCCACTGTCTGTCACCATAGAGAGTGGTTCCCTGGCAAGAAAGACTAATACATCACTAAGCTCTTGACTATGTCCACTACATAGCCTCGTCATTAAGCTCTTGACTATGTCCACTACATAGCCTCGTCATTAAGATCTTGACTATGTCCACTACATAGCCTCGTCATTAAGATCTTGACTATGTCCACTACATAGCTTCGTGATTAAGATCTTGACTATGTCCACTACATAGCCTCGTCATTAAGATCTTGACTATGTCCACTACATAGCCTCGTCATTAAGATCTTGGCTATGTCCACTACATAGCATCGTCATTAAGATCTTGACTATGTCCACTACATAGCATCGTCATTAAGATCTTGACTATGTCCACTACATAGCATCGTCATTAAGATCTTGACTATGTCCACTACATCAAATCAAAACAAATGTATTTATATAGCCTTTCTTACATCAGCTGATATCTCAAAGTGCTGTACAGAAACCCAGCCTAAAACACCAAACAGCAAGCAATGCAGGTGTAGAAGCACGGTGGCTAGGAAAAACTCCATAGAAAGGCCAAAACCTAGGAAGAACCCTGGGGGTGGCCAGTCATAGCATCGTCAATAAGATCTTGACTATGTCCACTACATAGCCTTGTCATTAATTGTGAATGAGAGACGACCAGAGCTAATCAAAATTGTCTACCACATTTATTCCACTCAAAACAGATGGATTAGAAAATTGTGTCAATGTATTTGCTTTTAAATGAAATGAGGAGATGTCAACTGTGTGAATATAGCGTTCAAATAAATACACACAGTAAGGAATGAGTGTGGTATATTTAAGCAATAATGCACAAGGTGGTGTGGTATATGGCCAACATACCACAGCTAAGAGCTGTTCTTATGCATGATGCAACATGGAGTGCCTGGATACAGCCCTTAGCCGTGGTATATTGGCCATGTATCACAAACCCCTGAGGTGCCTTATTGCTGTTATAAACTGGTTAGCAATGCAATTAGAGCAGTAAAAATACATGTTTTGTCATATGTGTGGTATACAGTGTGATATACCACAGCTGTCAGCCAATCAGCATTCAGGGCTTGAACTACCCTGTTTATAACAGATGTATTTTTCATGTTGGATTAGTCAATGTTTGTCCAGTGGCTTGAAAACATGATTTACTTTGTGATGCATATTTCATATATTTTTTAAATGGATTTATTATGAGTTTTGATATATATATATATATATATATATATATATATATATATATATATATATATATAATCAGTAAAGGAAGAGAATGTGATTCTAAAAGTAAAAAGGTTGCTTGGAACCAAAAATTGGCAGATAATATATTTTGAATATGAAAACAATTAAGCTTTGTTGAAATGTTCTTTAACTAAGAGAAACATTGACAATATCACAAGGTTCATAGAGAATCATGCGTAACACAGCCGAAGTGTGTGTGTGTGTGTGTGTGTGTGTGTGTGTGTGTGTGTGTGTGTGTGTGTGTGTGTGTGTGTGTGTGTGTGTGTGTGTGTGTGTGTGTGTGTGTGTGTGTGTGTGTGTGTGTGTGTGTGTGTGTGTGTGTGTGTGTGACATACGGTTATTTGCAAGATTATATTGATTGGCTCAGGTGTATAAACAAAGGCTTACATAATATAATATAATATTTTCAAGATCCACAAACAATCAAAGTGATTTTATGTCAAATGTTGTTTTCATCTAAGACCAATAAACATCATGTTTATTTCAAATATACCAATATGGAGTTTTCCAATGGAACCTGAGAAAAGGTGAGTCAGAGAAAATAATTTCCTCCAACTAAACTTTATTGAAATTAGTTTGCATTGTGTCGAAGGGCAGGTGGTTTTCAAATTCCCAAAATACAACTTAAAATAGAGTTTATCATTTATATAATTTTTCATGGATGTTATGACATGGTAATGACAAACTGTCAATCTCATGCCATGAGATGCGTCATTAGGTGTCATGTTAAGGTTAAATGGCATACTGGAATGGGGACCGATAATGACTTGCATTCTGATTGCCTGACTGTTACAGTGATGTCTTGAGTGCAGGTCAGTAGGCCCGGCCTTAGCTTTTAAGGGGCCTTGGTGAGATCTTGAGGCGAATGAAAAAACAAATAAATCAACATTAACATATGACGTCATTGTGTTCTGGTCAGGAGGGAGTCATAAACACGTGCCTTTTCCCTCAGCACCACATAAACTGTAGTTCATTAACTGACAGACAGACAACTCACTGATTCAGAGGTATAAAAATGATGTCAGTCTGCATAGCTATATCGAGGTGTTCGGGCCCATGAGGAAAGCTGGGTAGGACGGCTCAGTGAAGGTAGCGTGAACCTTGTGCAGGAGATTCGCTGTTTCCTTGGTTACGATGTAAAAGGAGAGCGAACCCCCCAGGTTATCCAGGCACGCTCCTACTCTCTGTGAAACAGTGGACACAAGGTTTTCTCTGACTTTGTTCCGTTATGAAATACATGATAGGTATTTCTATGACACATCATAACCCATGACTTATCAGTGGTTCCCAACACCTCGTATTGACTCTCTCCTTCTCAGATTCCCTTGTGTGTGAGTCCTGTATAGCATGCCTGGCTCTTCCACTCTGCCTCCCAGTAAGAATGCCCTGAAACGTCCTCTCTGCACAGGACCTGAGGATGCCCTTCCTTTGGAAGGATCTTCAATGCTGTGTCTGTCACAGTTTGGATGTCCTCAGCAAAGAAAGTATCAGCCATGCATACTTTGTAGAAGGTAAGAGTGCATTTTATAAGTGTTTGAACAAAGCCTTGTCCTGAGTTAGATTTTAGTTAGACCATAGATTTTGCAGTTTACAGCTTGGGTGAGTCCTTCAGGCTGTTGCTCCATAGATCCAGACAGTTTAACTCCGATAGGGGTGAACACAGGGCCAACGCTAGGTCCTCACAGCAGTCCTCAGTAAGATGACAGTCTCCAAACCTGGAAAGAGAGGTGGAGAGAGGGTAGAAAGGGGGAGGAGAGAGCGAGACAGGCAGAGAGAGAGTGGGAATGACAGAGAGTAACAATCAGAGACAGGGGGGACAGTGAAAGAGAATGGAGAGAGGATGGAAAATAAAGATAAATAGATGGAAAAGTAGGTGGGGAGGGGGAGAGAGAAAGTAGGTGAGGAGGGGGAGAGAGAAAGTAGGTGGGGAGGGGGAGAGAGAAAGTAGGTAGGGGGGGGAGAGAGAAAGTAGGTGAAGAGGGGGAGAGAGAAAGTAGGTGGGGAGGGGAAGAGAGAAAGTAGGTGGGGAGGGGAAGAGAGAAAGTACGTGGGGAGGGGAAGAGAGAATGTAGGTGAGGAGGGGGAGAGAGAAAGTAGGTGGGGAGGGGGAGAGAGAAAGTAGGTGGGGAGGGGGAGAGAGAAAGTAGGTGGGGAGGGGAAGAGAGAATGTAGGTGGGGAGGGGGAGAGAGAAAGTAGGTGGGGAGGGGAAGAGAGAAAGTACGTGGGGAGGGGAAGAGAGAATGTAGGTGAGGAGGGGGAGAGAGAAAGTAGGTGGGGAGGGGGAGAGAGAAAGTAGGTGGGGAGGGGGAGAGAGAAAGTAGGTGGGGAGGGGAAGAGAGAATGTAGGTGGGGAGGGGGAGAGAGAAAGTAGGTGGGGAGGGGGAGAGAGAAAGTAGGTGGGGAGGGGGAGAGGGGGAGAGAGAAAGTAGGTGGGGAGGGGGAGAGAGAAAGTAGGTGGGGAGGGGGAGAGAGAAAGTAGGTGGGGAGGGGGAGAGAGAAAGTAGGTGGGGAGGGGAAGAGAGAATGTAGGTGGGGAGGGGGAGAGAGAAAGTAGGTGGGGGAGGGGAAGAGAGAATGTAGGTGGGGAGGGGAAGAGAGAAAGTAGGTGAGGAGGGGGAGAGAGAAAGTAGGTGGGGAGGGGAAAAGAGAAAGTAGGTGGGGAGGGGAAGAGAGAATGTAGGTGGGGGAGGGGAAGAGAGAATGTAGGTGGGGAGGGGAAGAGAGAAAGTAGGTGAGGAGGGGGAGAGAGAAAGTAGGTGGGGAGGGGGAGAGAGAAAGTAGGTGGGGAGGGAGGGAAATAGAGAAAGTAGGTGAGGAGGGGAAGAGAGAAAGTAGGTGAGGAGGGAAATAGAGAAAGTAGGTGAGGAGGGGGAGAGAGAAAGTAGGTGGGGAGGGGGAGAGAGAAAGTAGGTGGGGAGGGAGGGAAATAGAGAAAGTAGGTGAGGAGGGGGAGAGGGGGAGAGAGAAAGTAGGTGGGGAGGGGAGAGAGAAAGTAGGTGGGGAGGGGAGAGAGAAAGTAGGTGAGGAGGGGGAGAGAGAAAGCGAGAGGCAGATGAGGAGAGAGATAGAGGGAGGGAGATGGAGGTTTTTACAAGAATGCAAGAACAAGTCGTTCTACAGAAACATCTAAACACACACACACCACTCCATACAGAGCATTCGGTTATTCCCTGGGTTACCTCATAATTTGTAAAGCACAGTGTGTACCCGCCAGTGCTTTGCAAAGACACTGGACTCCCGAGTCTCTTAGGTCGTTGGAGCTCAGGTCCAGCTCCCTCAGTGGTGAGTCTGTAGAGTAGAGCGTGAGAGACGCAGCCCCACACACCTCCTCAGAGACGCCGCAGGACGCCATGCTTTCAACAAGACAAAGGCACTTCCATTTTAGATTAATCATTGGGTACATCATAGGCAAATGTCATTAGTGGTTTTCATCTGCATCTGATACACCATATACACAACTGATGTACAGTTGCTCACAAACATGAGAAAGACACTTTTGAGGCAGTACAGGTATGTGTGGGGGGGGGGCATAACAAACTAACAATGTAGAGGTTCCTCATTGGCTCCATATCTTCCCTCTGTAAAGGCACCAAGTTCAACTACTTTACAGTATACAGTGAAATCTGCAGAATTGCATACAGAGCCAATGTCAAAGGAACTCACTGGAGTGTCTGCAATTTGCAAGGAGGAGTCATCAACCCATTAAAAAATCTCTTCATCTCCAGAATCCCGCAGGTTGTTGTCACTGACATTCAAAGTGCTCCAGCTTTGTTTGGTTTGATCTGATCACTGAGGCCATACCTTCACAAGCCTTCTCAGTTAGACGATACATCTCCAGTCTTCAGAGAATAAAGACAGAGAATTTGAAGTGACAGTGTACATCCAAACAGTGAGTATAATTCACCTTGGCACTCTATGTAAAATCTCTCTCTCTCTCTCTGCACCCTATGCAGCTCTCATTCGCTATTTATCTTAATCCCCTCTTTCGCTGTCACACTTGTTCAGGAAACTGTTGATCATGAAGGATCAACAGTGGACTCACCTTAGTGTCTGTAGTATACAACTTTTATGCACTTTTAGGAAGTGCAATCATCAAACCACATTCATTCAAGTGAAATTACTCACATAACTTTCTTGTATAACTTGATGAGTGGCAAGAGCCTTGAGTGGCCCTCTAAGTGGCTTTCAAGTCGAAGACCTCCAAAGTACAATCTGATACAGGGCTAAGACAGGGCTAAGCATTGTGGGGCCATTAGTTCCCTCTTTGAGTTCAAGGTGGTTAGAACCTCTTCCTGTAGAGCATTGTCATGCAGCTCAGCCAGACAGTGAAACAAATTGATGTGTCTCTCTGGAACTAAATTTGGGCGGGTATCTTCACAGATCTTGTGCTTGATGTGCTTAATTGTTTCCATGATGTGGTTGTTGGTCTCCTCGATGTGTCAAAATTCCCATTCACTGTTGTCCAGAGGCTCTTCAAGAGAGTTTGGTTGCTCTCACCTGAGAATCCAAGTAGAAAGTAGACAAAAAGGTCCAAGTGTCCTTTCTCGGTCACCAAGGACTTGTCCAGCGCATTTCTGAGCAAACCTGACAGTGTTGTGAACACATTGCAACTTTCAAGCTTCTCATGATTTGTTCCCTGAATCTTTCTGAACTTGAAGCTCACTTTTTCATACTCGGAAATGACATGACCTGGAAAATAGGTATACTTTTCATTATCAAATTCCTCTTTTTCACCAATTGTCATTGGCAACCCAGGAGGTATCTGCTTCAAATATCTTAGTCGGATACTTTCTGCTGGGCTAAGAAGGCTCTGATTGGTCTTGACAAATGTACTGAACACATGCAAAGCAGTAAATAGTTCCTGAATGCTGAGATGCACAAAACAGAACATCTGCTCGTCATACAGACCTGACTCAACCTTGATGATATCGGTGCACAATTCAGAACATACTGAGGCTGTGTCCACATCAATGCCACAAGCTCTGATGTTATCTTCATACAACAGGAGTCCACCACTCTCCAGTTGATGGAAGGCAAGCTCTCCAAGTTTAAGAAGGAGTGCTTCGTCATCTTCTGAGAGCATTTTGGGGTTTCTCTGATCTCTACCATGGTACTTCTCATTCTTTACACTGGTAGGAATGAGAAGGAAGTGGATGTACATTTCGGTCAGAGTCTTGGGGATATCTGTCTCTGTTCCAGTGTTTGACATAATTTCTTTAAGGACAATGGCTGATATCCAACAGAAGATGGGTATGTGTCACATGATGTGCAGACTTAGAGATTACTTGATATGGGTGATGATCTTGGTTGCCAGCTTTTGGTCACGGACGGCTTTTATGAAGTACGGCCTTATCTCTGTGAACCGATCAATATGCGTGTGTGGGATCTTACTGGCTGCAGCCGGCCGTGAGGTGATCCAGATGTGTGCATCATGAAGCAAGTGACCAGTGAGGAGGTTGGTCCTCAAAACCTTGTGAAATCGAAAGGAAGTTGACTCTTATCCATCGCGTTGAAAATAATCAAAACTTTCAGGTCTTTGAATTTGCTTTCTGCAATGTCTTCAACCTCTGGGTGGAAGATCTGAAGAAGCTGAAGCAGACTTTTGTCATCGTTCATCAGATTTAGCTCTCGGAATGGAAGGACGAAGGTGAAGTGAATGTCCTGATTGCTGTGTCCCTCAACCCAGTCATGAACAAACTTTTGCACTGTAATCGTTTTGCCTATTCCAGTAATCCCAGTGGTCAAGACAGTCTTGATCTTCTGGGCTTGAGACGAATTGAAGATGTCATCACTGGATTAGAGTATAATGTGAATCCTCCATTCTGGATGCTTTCTCAACCAATACCACCTCGGGCTCAAAACGGATGCCTTCAGTTCTACCCTCTGTGAGGTGGAGTTCTGTGTAGATATCTTCAAGATGGGCCAGGCTTTTTGCAATTCCCTGATGTATGTACTTGTACTTGCTCTTCAATTTGCTTTGTGTTTTCTTTGGGCTTCCTCCCAGGGGGCCTCTGTTTTAGACACTGGAGACCACAGTGAAAATGACAATGTCAGAATAGGAAGTCATGCAAAATAGGAATCACAATGGCAATGACCCCCTTGACACGATCCCTTATTAAAGGTCCAATGTAGATGTTTTTATCTCAATATCAAATCATTTCTGGGTCACAATTAAGCACCTTACTGTGATTATTTTCAATTCCAATGGTCAAAAATGGCTTCTTAGCAAAGAGCAATTACTCAGGCAAAATGTTTGCTTGGACTGTCTGAGAGTGGTCTGAGTGGAGAGAGGAAAATGGAAAACTAGCTGTTATTGGCAGAGAGGTTAGGAATTCTCTTTCTTATTGGTTTAATTTACCGTGGGTCACCAGATCGGCCAGAACTCCATCCCACCAAAACAGGCAGAAATTTTAGGTAGTCTCACACTAAAAGCGCATTATTTATTTAACCTTTATTTAACTAGGCAAGTCAGTTAAGAACAAATTCTTATTGACAATGACAGACTACCCCAGCCAAACCCGGACGAGGCTGGGCCAATTGTACGCCGCCCTATGGGACTCCCAATCACAGCCGGATGTGATACAGCCTGGATACGAACTAGGGACTGTAGTAACGCCTCTTGCACTGAGATGCAGTGCCTTAGACCACTGCTCCACTCGGGAGTTTTATCATCATTTTCACTATTTCACAGTATTATCCCAACCTCATAGTGTGGAAATATATATAAAACACAAACAAATAAGCAGGAAAAGGGTCATTAAACGTGTGCATGTAAACATAGTGATTCTGGACTGTGCTGACACTACACAATGTAGTAAATCAAAACACAACCAGTCACTGACTATGTTATCCACCCAATAATGGAAAAATCCCTCAGACTTCACCAATATAATTCATTATATTCCGTTCTATTCCGTGTTGTCATGTTCTTCTGAAACTCACCATTCTTATGCTTCTCCTCCAGTGATTTAGCGAGATCATTCCTGAGCAGGGTTTCACTCCTCAAGACATGCAGCATGACGGACAGGGAACCATCACTGCCTTATTTTATAATCACCAGGTCAACAGTGTCTGATTTATCCATACTATTTGGGACTCTAGTGGCTTTAAAAGTTCATCAACCTTCAAAGCAGAATTACTTTCCCATTGCTCCTCAACTGTAGTGTATGATATATGATATACCATTTTCTAGCTCTGAGTCTCTAATGTTATTCATTGTAAAAAACACAATTTCAAATGTTGCTACATAAGACTGAATCAAGCCGGTC
This sequence comes from Oncorhynchus kisutch, assembly GCF_002021735.2. Lineage (NCBI taxonomy): Eukaryota > Metazoa > Chordata > Actinopteri > Salmoniformes > Salmonidae > Oncorhynchus > Oncorhynchus kisutch. The sequence goes on from NC_034178.2 coordinate 65,602,506, forward strand.
GGTCACCGATATAAACACAACATGCAACAATTTCAAAGATATTACTGAGTTACAGCTCATATAGGGAAATCACTCAATTGAAATAAATAAATTTGGTTCCAATCTGTAGATTTCAAATGACTGGACAAGGGCGCAGCCATAGGTGGAGCCATAGGTGTAGGTCCACCCACTGGGGAGTCAGAAAAGGCTTCATTACAGAGAGAAATATTCCTCAGCACCCCCTCATACGATCCCACAGGTGAACAAGCCGGAGAAGTGGAGGTCCTGGGCTGGTGTGGTTACGCGTGGTCTGCGGTTGTGAGACCAGTTGAACATACTGCCAAACTTTCTAAAACAACGTTGGAGGCGGCTTATGGTAGAGTTAACATTAAATTATCTGGCAACAGCTCTGGTGGACTGCAGATGGCGCCAACGGAGATGGCAGCATCGCGACTAGCTCTTAGAAAACATTTCAGTATTTTGACTTTTTTTATGTACAATTTTTTACATTAGTAGCACAGGAAATGTTTTGTGTCATTACATACAGCCGGGAAGAACTATTGGATATTAGAGCGGCGATAACTCACCAGAACTACCATCATTACGACCAACAATACAACTTCCCTGGAGTAGATCCTTTGTTCACTTTCCCCAGTGTCACGATCTGACCTTAGTTCCTTTGTTATGTCTTTGTTTTAGTTTGGTCAGGGTGTGAGTTGGGGTGGGTAGTCTATGTTTTTTTTTCTATGTTGTGGTTTTGTGTTTGGCCTGGTATGGTTCTCAATCAGAGGCAGGTGTCTGTTCGTTGTCTCTGATTGAGAATCATACTTAGGTAGCCTTTTCCCACCTGTGTTTTGTAGGTGATTGTTTTCTGTTTTGTGTCTTCACCAGACAGGACTGTTTCGTTGTTGTTTCGTTCTTTCACTTTGTTGTTTTGTTACTCAGTGTTCAGTTGATTTATTATATATTAACATGGACACATACCACGCTGCGCATTGGTCCTTCTCTTCTTCCACCAACGACGGCCGTTACAGCCAGGGCAATCAAACTTATTCCAGAGGCTGAACCAAAACTTCGCCGGTGGAGGAGAGGCACTCAAGCCGGCCTGCTGGTTCGACTTAGGAGGCGCGCACACCACCCACCGCTTCCGAGTATATTACTCGCTAATGTTCAGTCTTTGGAAAATAAAGTTGATGAGCTTCGAGTAAGGATTTCTTTCCGGAGAGACATCGGGCCTGTAACATACTTTGACTTTTAACATGTTTCACAGTAACATGGCTCTCTCGGGATGCTCTATCCGAGTCAGTAAAGCCAGCAATATTCTCAGTACATTGCACAGACAGGAATAAATATCTCTCCGGGAAGCAGAAGGGAGGAGGGGTGCGTTTCATGATTAACGACCCATGGTGTAATTCTAGGATACAGGAACTCAAGTAATTTTGTTCACCCGACCTAGAATACCTCACAATTAAATGCTGACCATATTATCTCCCAAAATAATTAATCTCTGTCATCGCCACGACCGTTTTACATCCCATCTCAAGCTGAAACCTCGACGTCCCTCAAAGAACTTCACTCGACTTTATGCAAACTGGAAACCACATATCCGGAGGCTGCATTTATTGTAGCTGGGGATTTAAACAAAGAAAATCTGAGGACTAGGCTGCCAAAATCCTATCAACATATTGACTATCTACTAAGACTCTCGACCATTGCTATTCTAACTTCCAGAACGCTTACAAGGCCCTCCCCCGCCCTCCTTTCAGCAAATCTGACCACAATTCCATATTGCTCCTCCCGTCCTATAGGCAAAAACTCAAATAGGGAGTGCCTGTGCTTTGTGCTATTCAACTCTGGTCTGACCAATCGGAGTCCACACTTCAGGATTGTTTTGATCATGTGGACTGGGATATGTTCAGGGTAGCGTGCGAAAATAATCAAGATGCATACACGATACGGTGATTGAGTTCATAAGGAGGAGGAGATGTAGTATCCACTGTAAATGTTAAAACCTACCCTAACCAGAAACCATGGATAGATGGTAGCATTTGCACAACACTGAAAGAGCGAACCACCATATTTAACAATGGCAAGGCGACTGGTAATATGTCAGAATATAAACAGTGTAGTTATTCACTCTGCAAAGCAATCAAACATGCTAAATGTCAATATAGAGATAAAGTGGAGTCGCAATTCAACGACTCAGACACAAGACGTTTGTGGTAGGGACTTCATACAGTCATGAACAAAAAGAAAACCAGCCAAGCCGCTGAGATCGACGTCTTGCTTCCAGGCACGCTTTGAGGATAACACAGTGCAGACTGTGGGCTCTCCTTCTCTGTGGCCGGCGTGAGTAAAACATTTAAACGTGTTAACCCTTGCAAGGCTGCCAGTCCAGACGGCATCCCTAGCAGCGTCCTCAGAGCATGCGCAGACCAGCTGGCTGGTGTGTTTACGGGCATATTCAATCTCTCCCTATCCCAGTCTGCTGTACCCACTTGCTTTAAGATGGCCACCATTGTTCCTGTACCCAAGAATGCAAAGGTGACTGAACCTAATGACTATCGCCCTGTAGCACTCTCCTCTGTCATCATGAAGTGCTTTGAGAGACTAGTCAAGGATAGTCAAGGATCATATCACCTCTACCTTACCTGCCACCCTAGACCCACTTCAATGTGTTTACCGCCCCAATAGATCCACAGACGTTGCAATCGCCATCACCCTGAACACTGCCCTATCCCACCTGGACAAGAGGAATACCTGTGTAATAATGCTGTTTATTGACTATAGCTCAGCATTCAGCACCATAATACCCTCCAAGCTCATCATTAAGCTCGAGGCCCTGGGTCTGAACCCCACCCTGTGCAACTGGGTCCTGGACTTCCTGACGGGCTGCCCCCAAGTGGTGAAGGTAGGAAACATCACCTCCACTCTGCTGATCCTCAACACTGGGGCCCCACAAGGGTGCATGCTCAGCCCCTTCCTGTACTCCCTGTTCACCCATGACTGCGTGGCCAAGCACGCCTCCAACTCAATAAGTTTGCAGATCACACAACAGTAATAGGCTTGATTACCAATGATGACGAGACAGCCTACAGGGAGGAGGTGAGGGCTCTGGGAGTGTGGTGCCTGGAAAACAACCTCTCACTCAACGTAAACAAAACAAAGGAGATGATCGTGGACTTCAGGAAAGAGCAGAGGCTGCACCCCCCTATCTACATCGACGGGACCGCAGTGGAGAAGGTGGAAAGCTTCAAGTTCATGGCGTACACATCACTGACAAACTGAAATGGACCACCCACACAGACAGTGTGGTGAAGAAGGAGCAACAGAGCCTCTTTAACCTCAGGAGGCAAAATAAATTTGGCTTGTCACCTAAAACCCTCACACATTTTTACAGATGCATAATTGAAAGCATCCTGTTGGGCTGTATCACCGCCTGGTATGGCAACTGCACTGCCCACAACCACAAGGTTCTCCAGAGGGTGCTGCAGTCTGCCCAACGCATTACCGGGGGCAAACTACCCGCTCTCCAGGACACCTACAGCACCCGATGTCACAGGAAGACATAAAAGATCATCAAGGACATCAACCACCTGAGCCAATGCCTGTTCACCCCGCTATCATCCAGATGGCGAGGACAGTACAGGTGCATCAAAGCTGGAACCGAGAGACTGAAAAACATCTTCTATCTCAAGGCCATCAAACTGTTAAACAAACATGACTAGCACATTAGAGGCTGCTACCTATAGGCATAGACTCGGAATCACTGGCCACTTTAAGGAATGGAACACTAGTCACTTCTTCTGGATCAGTGTCCCTTCCACGGGACGGTTGAGCTAACGTAGGCTAATGCGATTAGCATGAGGTTGCAAGTAACAAGAACATTTCCCAGGACATAGACATATCTGATATTGGCAGAAAGCTTAAATTCTTGTTAATATAACTGCACTGTACAATTTACAGTAGCTATTACAGTGAAATAATACCATGCTATTGTTTGAGGAGAGTGCACAATTTTGAACATGAACAGTTAATAATAAACAAATTAAGCACATTTGAGCAGTCTTGATACAACATTTTGAACAGAAATGCTTTATTGGATAAGTCTAAAACGTTGCACATACACTGCTGCAATCTAAATTGCACCTGGCCTGGAATAATACGTTATGGTCTTTCTCTTGCATTTCAAAGATGATGGTACAAAAAAGAATGGTTGTTTTTTTCTTTCTATTATCTTTTACCATATCTATTGTGTTATATTCTCCTATATTCCTTTCACATTTCCGCAAACTTCGAAGTGTTTCCTTTGAAACAGTACCAAGAATATGCATATCCTTGCTTCAGGGCCTGAGCTACAGGCAGTTAGATTTGGGTATGTCATTTAAGTCAAACATTGAAAAAAAGGTGCGGCTTCTTAATCAATCTTGCATTACTCATCTCATATGTATATACTGTTTTCTATACTATTCTACTGTATCTTAGTCTGTTCCGCTCTGACTCATCTCATATGTATATACTGTTTTCTATACTATTCTACTGCATCTTAGTCTGTTCCGCTCTGACTCATCTCATATGTATATACTGTTTTCTATACTATTCTACTGTATCTTAGTCTGTTCCGCTCTGACTCATCTCATATGTATATACTGTTTTCTATACTATTCTACTGTATCTTAGTCTGTTCCGCTCTGACTCATCTCATATGTATATACTGTTTTCTATACTATTCTACTGTATCTTAGTCTGTTCCGCTCTGACGTCTCTCGTCCATATGAATGTACAGTGAATTTATGAATTTAAAAGTTGGAAGCTTACACCTTAGAGGTACCCAGCGCCATGGCTTCATTGCTCCAGACTACCGTAAGTGAGAGTTAGAGCACTCATTATGCATTTGGGTCCCAAGGTTATATATGATCAATCATATCGAGTGGATCCAACGACGAATTTGATGCGAGCCACCCGTCCTTGGTGAATTTCTTCAGCAAAGATGGCTGACAAAACATTATGGTGGAAGCAAATTTAAGTAATTATAACGTCATAAAGAGTCAAGCAAAAAAATTACAATTGAGAGGAATATGTTAGTTCATGTAGAGACAAACGATTGTGCATATTTTTTTGTCACAAAGTTAATTTACAAAAATCGCTATTTAGAAAGTTTTTTTCCAGTCATATCCAATACCACGATATTTGAATGATGTATTACAATTATACACTTCAACAGTGTTTACCACTCCGGCTCCTGGGACATCAATGATTACACATTGTAACTATGCAATAGACTAGGAACATGATTTAAGTAAAGGCAGATTTGTAATTGATATATACAGAATAAAAAAGAGTACATGTCGTCTTAATTCATTCCTACTTAGATTAGTGTGTATTGGGTATATTGTGTGTATTGGGCATATTGTGTGTATTGGGTATATTGTGTGTATTGGGCAGATTGTGTGTAATGGGCATATTGTGTGTATTGGGTATATTGTGTGTATTGGGTATATTGTGTGTATTGGGCATATTGTGTGTATTGGGTATATTGTGTGTATTGGGCATATTGTGTAGGTATATTGTGTGTATTGTATGTAATTTGTTAGATATTACTGCACTCTCGGAGCTAGAAGCACAAGCATTTTGCTACACCAACATCTGCTAATTATGTGTATGTGACCAATACAATTTGATTTGATTTGGACAATCTTGCAGTCAGCATGCCAAGTGCACGCTCCCTCAAAACTTGAGACATCTGTTGTGTGACCAAACTGCACATTTCAGAGTGGCCTTTTATTGTCCCCGGCACTAGGTGCACCTGTGTAATGATCATGCGGTTTAATCAGCTTCTTGATATGCCACCTGTCAGGTGGATGGATTATCTTGGCAAAGGAGAAATTATCATATTTAGGTAGGTTGTTTCTCACCTGTGTTTGTGGGATATTATGTTTGTGTTTTGTGCATGTGCACCACGTAGTCACGTTTCATTGTTAGTTTATTTGATTTATTATTTGGTTTTTGCTAAGTTTCACTTTATAATAAATATGTGGAACTCAACATCCGCTGCGCCTTGTTCCGTCTCTCCTCACGTACGTGACAAATAGGTATTTTAATAACCTTTTCTGTTTTTATTGATCTATACAACGTCTATGTTATAGAGTGATAAATGATGCTGGCTCATCTAACCAATAGGCGGCGCTATCATCGTTCCTAGGATGGTAACTGTTCTGTGAGCAATAGAGAGAGTTAGTTGAGTATTGGTCTCCATGATAGATAGTGGTGTAAATCAGTATTGAGTATTGGTCTCCATGATAGATAGTGGTGTAAATCAGTATTGAGTATTGGTCTCCATGATAGATAGTGGTGTAAATCAGTATTGAGTATTGGTCTCCATGATAGATAGTGGTGTAAATCAGTATTGAGTATTGGTCTCCATGATAGATAGTGGTGTAAATCAGTATTGAGTATTGGTCTCCGTGATAGATAGTGGCGTAAATCAGTATTGAGTATTGGTCTCCATGATAGATAGTGGTGTAAATCAGTATTGAGTATTGGTCTCCGTGATAGATAGTGGTGTAAATCAGTAGTGAGTATTGGTCTCCATGATAGATAGTGGTGTAAATCAGTATTGAGTATTGGTCTCCATGATAGATAGTGGTGTAAATCAGTATTGAGTATTGGTCTCCATGATAGATAGTGGTGTAAATCAGTATTGAGTATTGGTCTCCATGATAGATAGTGGCGTAAATCAGTATTGAGTATTGGTCTCCATGATAGATAGTGGCGTAAATCAGTATTGAGTATTGGTCTCCATGATAGATAGTGGCGTAAATCAGTATTGAGTATTGGTCTCCATGATAGATAGTGGCGTAAATCAGTATTGAGTATTGGTCTCCATGATAGATAGTGGCGTAAATCAGTATTGAGTATTGGTCTCCATGATAGATAGTGGCGTAAATCAGTATTGAGTATTGGTCTCCATGATAGATAGTGGTGTAAATCAAATCAAATCAAATCTAATTTATTTATATAGCCCTTCGTACATCAGCTGATATCTCAAAGTGCTGTACAGAAACCCAGCCTAAAACCCCAAACAGCAAGCAATGCAGGTGTAGAAGCACGGTGGCTAGGAAAAACTCCCTAGAAAGGCCAATACCTAGGAAGAAACCTAGAGAGGAACCAGGCTATGTGGGGTGGCCAGTCCTCTTCTGGCTGTGCCGGGTGGAGATTATAACAGAACATGGCCAAGATGTTCAAATGTTCATAAATGACCAGCATGGTCGAATAATAATAAGGCAGAACAGTTGAAACTGGAGCAGCAGCACAGTCAGGTGGAAGTTGAAACTGGAGCAGCAGCATGGCCAGGTGGACTGGGGACAGCAAGGAGTCATCATGTCAGGTAGTCCTGGGGCATGGTCCTAGGGCTCAGGTCAGTTGAAACTGGAACAGCAGCATGGCCAGGTGGACTGGGGACAGCAAGGAGTCATCATGTCAGGTAGTCCTGGGGCATGGTCCTAGGGCTCAGGTCCTCCGAGAGAGAAAAAGAAAGAGAGAAGGAGAGAATTAGAGAACGTACACTTAGATTCACACAGGACACCGAATAGGACAGGAGAAGTACTCCAGATATAACAAACTGACCCCAGCCCCCCGACACATAAACTACTGCAGCATAAATACTGGAGGCTGAGACAGGAGGGGTCAGGAGACACTGTGGCCCCATCCGAGGACACCCCCGGACAGGGCCAAACAGGAAGGATATAACCCCACCCACTTTGCCAAAGCACAGCCCCCACACCACTAGAGGGATATCTTCAACCACCAACTTACCATCCTGAGACAAGGCTGAGTATAGCCCACAAAGATCTCCGCCACGGCACAACCCAAGGGGGGGCGCCAACCCAGACAGGATGACCACAACAGTGAATCAACCCACTCAGGTGACGCACCCCCTCCAGGGATGGCATGAGAGAGCCCCAGCAAGCCAGTGACTCAGCCCCTGTAGGGTTAGAGGCAGAGAATCCCAGTGGAAAGAGGGGAACAGGCCAGGCAGAGACAGCAAGGGCAGTTCGTTGCTCCAGAGCCTTTCCGTTCACCTTCCCACTCCTGGGCCAGACTACACTCAATCATATGACCCACTGAAGAGATGAGTCTTCAGTAAAGACTTAAAGGTTGAGACCGAGTTTGCGTCTCTGACATGGGTAGGCAGACCGTTCCATAAAAATGGAGCTCTATAGGAGAAAGCCCTGCCTCCAGCTGTTTGCTTAGAAATTCTAGGGACAATTAGGAGGCCTGCGTCTTGTGACCGTAGCGTACGTGTAGGTATGTACGGCAGGACCAAATCAGAGAGATAGGTAGGAGCAAGCCCATGTAATGCTTTGTAGGTTAGCAGTAAAACCTTGAAATCAGCCCTTGCTTTGACAGGAAGCCAGTGTAGAGAGGCTAGCACTGGAGTAATATGATCACATTTTTTGGTTCTAGTCAGGATTCTAGCAGCCGTATTTAGCACTAACTGAAGTTTATTTAGTGCTTTATCCGGGTAGCCGGAAAATAGAGCATTGCAGTAGTCTAACCTAGAAGTGACAAAAGCATGGATTAATTTTTCTGCATCATTTTTGGACAGAAAGTTTCTGATTTTTGCAATGTTACGTAGATGGAAAAAAGCTGTCCTCGAAATGGTCTTGATATGTTCTTCAAAAGAGAGATCAGGGTCCAGAGTAATGCCGAGGTCCTTCACAGTTTTATTTGAGACGACTGTACAACCATTAAGATTAATTGTCAGATTCAACAGAAGATCTCTTTGTTTCTTGGGACCTAGAACAAGCATCTCTGTTTTGTCCGAGTTTAATAGTAGAAAGTTTGCAGCCATCCACTTCCTTATGTCTGAAACACATGCTTCTAGCGAGGGCAATTTTGGGGCTTCACCATGTTTCATTGAAATGTACAGCTGTGTGTCATCCGCATAGCAGTGAAAGTTTACATTATGTTTTCGAATAACATCCCCAAGAGGTAAAATATATAGTGAAAACAATAGTGGTCCTAAAACGGAACCTTGAGGAACACCGAAATTTACAGTTGATTTGTCAGAGGACAAACCATTCACAGAGACAAACTGATATCTTTCCGACAGATAAGATCTAAACCAGGCCAGAACATGTCCGTGTAGACCAATTTGGGTTTCCAATCTCTCCAAAAGAATGTGGTGATCGATGGTATCAAAAGCAGCACTAAGGTCTAGGAGCACGAGGACAGATGCAGAGCCTCGGTCCGATGCCATTAAAATGTAATTTACCACCTTCACAAGTGCCGTCTCAGTGCTATGATGGGGTCTAAAACCAGACTGAAGCATTTCGTATACATTGTATATATTGTATATTTCGTATACAAATCAGTATTGAGTATTGGTCTCCGTGATAGATAGTGGTGTAAATCAGTATTGAGTATTGGTCTCCATGATAGATAGTGGTGTAAATCAGTATTGAGTATTGGTCTCCATGATAGATAGTGGTGTAAATCAGTATTGAGTATTGATCTCCGTGATAGATAGTGGCGTAAATCAGTATTGAGTATTGGTCTCCATGATAGACAGTGGTGTAAATCAGTATTGAGTATTGGTCTCCATGATAGATAGTGGTGTAAATCAGTATTGAGTATTGGTCTCCATGATAGATAGTGGTGTAAATCAGTATTGAGTATTGGTCTCCATGATAGATAGTGGTGTAAATCAGTATTGAGTATTGGTCTCCATGATAGATAGTGGTGTAAATCAGTATTGAGTATTGGTCTCCATGATAGATAGTGGTGTAAATCAGTATTGAGTATTGGTCTCCGTGATAGATAGTGGTGTAAATCAGTATTGAGTATTGGTCTCCGTGATAGATAGTGGTGTAAATCAGTATTGAGTATTGGTCTCCATGATAGATAGTGGTGTAAATCAGTATTGAGTATTGGTCTCCATGATAGATAGTGGTGTAAATCAGTATTGAGTATTGGTCTCCATGATAGATAGTGGTGTAAATCAGTATTGAGTATTGGTCTCCATGATAGATAGTGGTGTAAATCAGTATTGAGTATTGGTCTCCATGATAGATAGTGGCGTAAATCAGTATTGAGTATTGGTCTCCATGATAGATAGTGGTGTAAATCAGTATTGAGTATTGGTCTCCATGATAGATAGTGGTGTAAATCAGTATTGAGTATTGGTCTCCATGATAGATAGTGGTGTAAATCAGTATTGAGTATTGGTGTCCATGATAGATAGTGGTGTAAATCAGTATTGAGTATTGGTCTCCATGATAGATAGTGGTGTAAATCAGTATTGAGTATTGGTCTCCGTGATAGATAGTGGTGTAAATCAGTATTGAGTATTGGTCTCCGTGATAGATAGTGGTGTAAATCAGTATTGAGTATTGGTCTCCGTGATAGATAGTGGTGTAAATCAGTATTGAGTATTGGTCTCCGTGATAGATAGTGGTGTAAATCAGTATTGAGTATTGGTCTCCGTGATAGATAGTGGTGTAAATCAGTATTGAGTATTGGTCTCCGTGATAGATAGTGGTGTAAATCAGTATTGAGTATTGGTCTCCATGATAGATAGTGGTGTAAATCAGTATTGAGTATTGGTCTCCATGATAGATAGTGGTGTAAATCAGTATTGAGTATTGGTCTCCATGATAGATAGTGGTGTAAATCAGTATTGAGTATTGGTCTCCATGATAGATAGTGGTGTAAATCAGTATTGAGTATTGGTCTCCATGATAGATAGTGGTGTAAATCAGTATTGAGTATTGGTCTCCATGATAGATAGTGGTGTAAATCAGTATTGAGTATTGGTCTCCATGATAGATAGTGGTGTAAATCAGTATTGAGTATTGGTCTCCGTGATAGATAGTGGTGTAAATCAGTATTGAGTATTGGTCTCCGTGATAGATAGTGGTGTAAATCAGTATTGAGTATTGGTCTCCGTGATAGATAGTGGCGTAAATCAGTATTGAGTATTGGTCTCCATGATAGATAGTGGTGTAAATCAGTTCCTAATAAATGACAAGCAAATATTACATGCTGTGTCCTCCAATTACATGTTGCTCTATTCAAGATACTACAGACTACTTTCTAGCATTCCAAATAATAGATAGATATGTGTAAATCCACAAAACATGTCACTGCAACTCTCCTGGGTCATTATTGAGACAGGCCAATTTGCTTACCCTAAGGACTTTAAACTTTGACAATGAATAAGACTTTGTAGTATAACGGACTTGCATTGTTGATAAACAGTTCAATATAAACAAAAACATGTATGATGTGTAACTATTTGTCATTTTGAAGTGTTTTTCATGGTTGCAAAGGGAAGGGATGCAAATGCCACCAAGATTCAAGAACGACCTTAGGCCTACTGAAACACGTGTTGGTGGCTACGGCTTGCTCACTCTGAGAGAAATCTTAGTTGACACTGAGAAAGAGAAGTGAGGCAACCAGGATCACTAAGAACAATTACTTGCTATTGTCCACCTCAGGAGTAAAGCAAACCCATATTACAAATGGTCTTCTCATAACACAACATACTTCTCATTTCCTTCCCAGTGCATAGATCAATGTCGTTGCTTGGTCGCTAGCTCAGGTTGGCTATCCTACCCTCAGATAATTCGAAAAGTCTATTTTGAACTACAGTACAACTCCCGCAGCTTTGTTTGCCTGCTAGATTAGACGTCACACCTGAGTCCCTCGAGCTGAAGACTTACAGGATTGTGAAATATGCATTTTATGTTAGATTATGTGTTTGTTTGTTTGTTTTACTAAACATTGCCAGCCAGTACTTCACCACCTGGTATTGACCGGTAAGCTTTCTAAAGAAAGTCATTATAGATCTGGTGGGAGTTGTAGTTCAAGTGTGAAATGAGAAACAGTTGTAACTTTCGGCTTCATGCTTCTTCCTGGTCATCAAATATGTAAAATATGTGGAATAACAAGTCACATAATAAAATTCACTCTGTGTGCAATAATAGTGTTTAGGATGATTTTTGAATGACTACCTTATACTGTATCTGTACCCCACACAGACAATTACATTTAAGGTCCCTGAGTCGAGCAGTGAATTTCACACACAAATTAAACCATGGAGGTTTTTCAATGCCTCGCAACATTGGTAGATGGGTAAAAAATATAATTTTGAGCATGGTAAAGTTATTGTATCAATACACCCAGTCACTACAAAGATACAAGCTTCCTTCCTTACTCAGTTGCCTGAGAGGAAGGAAACCACTGGTTGGCTTGTTCCGACTGGCCGTTGGACTGGGAGTGGAACCCGGAGGACAGGCTGGCTGACGACCCAATGAGGGTGCAGAACGCCTTCCAGAACCGGGATGAGAACTGAGGACCCTGGCCGGAGACCATGTCAACGGGCAATCCATGGATCCGGAAGATGTGCTGCACCATGAACTGAGCTGTCTCTTTAGCTGAGGGTAGCTTTGGGAGAGGAATGAAGTGGGCGGCGTTAGAAAACCAATCCACAGCGGTGAGGATGGCGGTGTTGCCATCAGACAGGGGAGACCCGTGACAAAGTCCAGGTAGATGTGAGACCAGGGACGGTGAGGGACAGGAAGAGGTTGGAGGAGACCAGTCGGAGCTTGCAGAGGAGTCTTGTTCTTTGCACAGACCATGCAAGCGGTGACAAATGCGGAGACATCAGGAACCATGGTAGGCCACCAAAAGCGTTGTCACACAAAAGCCAGGGTCTGTTGGGAGCCCGGGTTTCAGACAAGCCTGGAGGAGTGGGCCCACTCCAGGACCGCGGGGCGGACCGTGTCAGGCACGAACAACCAGTTATCTGGAACCCCCGGGGTTTCGCTGGGAATGCTGCGCCTCCTGAACCTGCTTCCCTATTCCACAGCTGAGTGCAATTGCCAGGCATGAGGTAAGAAGGATGGTCTCAGGTTCTGAGGTGGTAGTCGTGGGGCTATAGTGAAGTAACAGCGCATCTGGCTTGACATTCTTGGATCCTGGTCTGTAGGAGAGGGAGAAGTTGAACTGGGTGAACAGTAGGGCCCACCTAGCCTGCCTGGTGCTTGGCGGTGTGGAGATATTCTAGGTCCACACAATGAATGGATGTTCCTCCCCCTCCAGCCAGTGCCTCAACTCCTCCAGCACCATCTTCACCGCAGGAAGCTCACGATTCCCCACATCAAAGTTCCACTCCGTGGCATTGAGGAGGTGGGAGAAGAAGTTGCAGGGATGCCTACTGGGACAGGACAGCTCCCACTATGACATCCGAAGCATGTCATAGTGAACAAAGACGGGAACTGTGGTGAAGCGGTGTTTGAGATCCCAGCAGCTGGGGAGCATGTGAACGGAACCTTGGGAGAAGTGATTGCAGATAGGGGGGAAGCCAGGGTGCTGTAGCCCTGGATAAAAGTTGGCAAAACCCAGGAACTAATGCAGCTGTACGCTAGAGTAGCCTGGTGCCAATCCACCACCGCTCTCACCTTCCTGGGATCCATCTGTACTCTCCCTGCAGCGATAATGTCCAGGAGGCGTTGGAGAACCTGTCGGACGTGTTCTTGGGTGGAACTGGAGAAGACGAGGATGTCATCGAGGTAGACGAAGACGAACCGGTTCAACATGTTGCGGGAACATCATTAACCAGAGCCGGAAACACAGTAGGGGCATTGGTAAGGCCAAAGGGCATGACCAGGTACTCGTAGTGGCTGTTGGCCGTCTTGTAAGCAGTATCCCACTCGTCAATTTCCCGTATCTGCACCAGGTGGTAGGTGTTCCGTACATCCAGCTTGGAGAGCACGGTGGCCCCCTGGAGCGGCTCGTAGGCCGAGGAGATGAGAGGTAGCGGGTAGCGGTTCTTCACCGTGATGTTGTTGAGACCTCGGTAGTCGATGCACGGGCGCAGGGTTTTGTCCTTCTTCTCCACAAAGAAGAAACCTGTGCCGGCAGAAAGACGAATGGGATCCCTCAGTCATATTGTCGGTGCGGCTGCAGCGATGTGGCCCGGGTCTTACCTCCCAGAGGTCTTGGTACTCCGAGGGAATGGCAGAGAGGTCTGGGGCAACTTCCGAGGCCCCAGGGAGACGTCCTGGGGCAGGCTGCGCTGACATCGGGCAATGGGCATGGCAGAATGGGCTAGGAGAATCCCAATACAATGGGAACCTGAGGAGACTTAATGAGCAGGAACTGGATCATCTCACTGTGGTTCCCTGACACACGTAGGTTGATGTGAGTGGTATTGTGGGAAACCCGAACAATAGAGCGCCCGTCCAGTGCTCTAATATCCATGGGAATGGAGCGGGGCTGAGTGGGGATATCCAGCTCGGAAGCCAGCGTAGCGTCCATAAAGTTCTTATGTGAGATTTCGACTGGTTCCCCCACAGCAACATGGCATGAAAAGGGATGCAAGTAAGGGGAGAGGAAAAGTTATTCGTATCACCCACCGGTGAGCCTGGTCTTTTAGTGGACAGGTGGAGACTAAATGTCCAGTAGTCCCGCAATACAGGCAGCTCTTAGTGTGAAGCTTGTATTGCCATTCAGCTGGAGACAGCCTAGCTCTGCCTAGTTGCATGGGCTTGGGAAGAGGTGAATCAGCAGCCTTTGGAGACTCTCGGGGGAACTCGGGTAGCCTCTGGTTTCCTCAGCATCGGAGCAGTCGGAGACTTTACCTCAGAAGCGAGTTGGAATACTTGGATGGGCGAGTGAAATTGAATCTCCTCTCCTTCCTTTGTTCCCATAGTCGCCCATCGATCCGAATGGTCAAGGCGATGAGTGAGTTGTGATCCGTTGGTAGTTCCCGGGCAGCAAGCTCGTCCTTTACTTCCTCCGAAACTCCATGCAGGAACATGTCGAACAGTGCTTCCGTGTTCCAGCCACTCTCAGCTGCCAACATGCGGAAATCCACTGCATTGTCTGTGACACTGCGGAAGCCTTGACCGATGCTAGAGGACTAGAAAACAGGATCAAGAAACAGGCAGGACAATGGGAACAAATGCTGGTAGTTTTCACGAACAAACCGAACTGGTAACATACAAACAGAACACAAGTATAAATACACAGGGGATAATGGGGAAGATAGGCAAGAGCTTGGAAATGTATGGCAAGACTTGAAATGGCTGTCTAGCAATCATCAACAACCAACTTGACAGACCTTGAATAATTTTTTTAATAATAATGTGCAAGTACTGTACAATCTAGGTGTGCAAAGCTATTAGACTTACCCAGAAAGACTCACAGCTCTAATCGCTGCCAAACGTGATTCTAATTTATATGGAATACTCATAGATATTTCTCGATTTCCTTTTCAATAAATTTACTAAATTTACTAACATTTCTAAAAGGATGTTTCCACTTTGTCATTACGGGGTGGGCATTGTGTGTAGATTGGTGAGAAAAGAAAACAAATGTAATCCATTTTTTATTCAGGTTGTAAGACAACAAAATGTGGAACAAGTCAAGGGTATGAACGCTTTCTGAAGGCACTGTAAGTATCTTTTTTAAATTTTAAATATTCCACTTGTGAAATGTAAGCCCATCAATAAATTGTACAGTTATAGAGGGGCAATACAGTAAAACAGAATTTTACGATAGCTCATATCCTAGACCATCTTTGTACCCATACAGAATCATGAAAAAGCTTTTCACAAGACCCTCACTTTATTCTAACCCGACCTGGCTGAAGTATCTCTCTGTCTAGAACTGGCTGTAGTATCCCTCTGTCTAGAACTGGCTGAAGTAACCCTCTGTCTAGAACTGGCTGTAGTATCCCTCTGTCTAGAACTGGCTGTAGTATCCCTCTGTCTAGAACTGGCTGAAGTATCCCTCTGTCTAGAACTGGCTGAAGTATCCCTCTGTCTAGAACTGGCTGTAGTATCCCTCTGTCTAGAACTGGCTGTAGTATCCCTCTGTCTAGAACTGGCTGAAGTATCCCTCTGTCTGGAACTGGCTGAAGTATCCCTCTGTCTAGAACTGGCTGTAGTATCCCTTTGTCTAGAACTGGCTGAAGTATCCCTCTGTCTAGAACTGGCTGAAGTATCCCTCTGTCTAGAACTGGCTGTAGTATCCCTCTGTCTAGAACTGGCTGTAGTATCCCTTTGTCTAGAACTGGCTGAAGTATCCCTCTGTCTAGAACTGGCTGAAGTATCCCTCTGTCTAGAACTGGCTGTAGTATCCCTCTGTCTAGAACTGGCTGTAGTATCCCTCTGTCTAGAACTGGCTGAAGTATCCCTCTGTCTAGAACTGGCTGTAGTATCCCTCTGTCTAGAGCTGGCTGAAGTATCCCTCTGTCTAGAACTGGCTGAAGTATCCCTCTGTCTAGAACTGGCTGTAGTATCCCTCTGTCTAGAACTGGCTGAAGTATCCCTCTGTCTAGAACTGGCTGAAGTATCCCTCTGTCTAGAACTGGCTGTAGTATCCCTCTGTCTAGAACTGGCTGTAGTATCCCTCTGTCTAGAACTGGCTGTAGTATCCCTCTGTCTAGAACTGGCTGTAGTATCCCTCTGTCTAGAACTGACTGTAGTATCCCTCTGTCTAGAACTGGCTGAAGTATCCCTCTGTCTAGAACTGGCTGTAGTATGTTTGTGTATTTGGTTCGTGTGTGAGTATGTGTATCTGGACTGGGGTCTAGTTCTGGCAGCCCTTGCCAATCCAAACAGAGTAATTCCTTCCCAATCAGAAACGCTAAATGCATTTGACTCGGTGCCCTTCCCAGAGTAAACCTCCACTGGCTGGTTCAGATGGATACAGTCACAGTTCAAGGCCAGCGGGAGGGGAGGGGGAGGGGGGGGGGGGTCAGAGGTGACGTGGACGTTCAGGGGCTGTGGCTGCCGTGTGTGACCTTAATAGCAGCACACAGTTATCTGTTGTTGGAGCCATTAGGGCTTACATTTACATTTAGAGGTGAGATACTGCAGGGTTTGAGGGGAAGTACTGCAGGGTTTGAGGGGAAGTACTGCAGGGTTTGGAGGGGAAGTACTGCAGGGTTTGAAGGGAAGTACAGCAGGGTTTGAGGGGAAGTACTGCAGGGTTTGAGGGGAAGTACTGCAGGGTTTGAGGGGAAGTACTGCAGGGTTTGAGGGGAAGTACTGCAGGGTTTGAGGGGAAGTACTGCAGGGTTTGAGGGGAAGTACTGCAGGGTTTGAGGGGAAGTACTGCAGGGTTTGAGGGGAAGTACTGCAGGGCAGTTGATGATGACATTACATCGCCACAGAGGATGGACTATAGAAACATTGATAACTGTACCACAGATAGCACAGGGATGTGCTATCACAACAATGTGAAAATGTCACTTGATTTTCAGGTGAATGTTAACGTGCTACTGTAAATATGCTACATTTTGTTTACATCAGTGTTTGACACATCACTGTCACATTGCGGCTTCCCACTGGGCAAAACATGGTTCAAGATAGTTTCGTTGTTATTACAGTATGTACAGTTCAATGTATTAACATACACCTGTTGCATGAATGCAGCTAATTGGTTGGATTTTCAAAAAGTCATCAACCTGCATAGTTTTCTGTCAATTTAAACCCAGATTTCAACCAGAAATCAACAAGACTCAGGTTGAATTCAAGTTTGTTGACTGCTCAATCAAATATCAACCAAAATTGGATGGCTTATCTGACGTCTTTGCCCAGTGGGTTGAGAGCTAAGTAATTGGGTAAATAACACAGTGGTAGAACACCAGGATGAAGCTTGGAGGCTTGGTTTGCTTCAGCCTAGGGAGTTTCAGTATTTCGAAAGAGAGTTTACTAACAGTGAGAGCACTCCATAGCCTAATGAAAATCCATACCTCAAAACATTTATCTGTGTGTGAGAGAAGGAAATGTAATAAGACACATAACACAATTTCTGAATTACAGGAAGGCCTAATCGAACCAGCCAACATAATGGAGGAGCATATGTCTTTGTTTGTCTATTCCTTTATTTAGTATTTTTGCGTAACGAAAAATTACTGTATTACGATGGTGACCTAGGAAATCCCCAGAAATCTATTTCTTGCCCCGTATTAAGTTCAAATCTGTTTTCTTTTCTGACCTGCAGTTCCAAACAGCGAATCAATCATGTGGCCGCAGACGTCTACACAAAGGTACCATTCCACAAACTAATGGTCACTCTCCAACGAGGACGTCGATGGTAAACTAATCTTAGCGCTGGAAAGCACAGGAAGCCAATCTTGTTAGCACTCAATGAGCTATCTTCCAAGGAAACTTTTATCTTCGAACCACCCTGACAAAAAGCCTAAGAGCAAGTCTAATGTCACTTACCACTTCTGTGTTGAGACCTACTATACTTACGGATGAGTCGGTCAATAACAGACTGAAGACATTATCAAGCAGCGCAGGGGCTCCAACCGGTTGTTTTCTCCCATGGCCCCAAACAAAAATAGATAAAGGGTCTCGGTAGACCCCCAATAGAATATTAGGCCTAAACACAAAGGGTATAATAATAATTTGATGAGTGCTTATATTTGTCCTATAGCTAGTGGTACCTAATGTCAGATCAATTGCACATGAAAATGTAAACATTGATTAACTTGAGAGTAGCTACACATTGCACCTTTGTTGGTGACATGGCATTGTAAAAGTAGGTTATAATATCGATTTTGTGATTGATATGTGATTTTCGTGCATCGTTGTCTTTTTGGCCTGCCATTTTTGTGAAATAAATCCACAGTATTTTTTAAAGTGGGGAACAGGTTTGGAAACCTCTGAACTAGAAAAAAATGAGTAGTTATTTTGAATTAAGGTAATGTTGCTTAAAACTAGTATGGTGACTTACTTTTACTCAACTTAATTAAGAGTCTATTGATGCACCTGTGTGTCAATCTAAGTAATAATTAAAAATCCCCATCAAAATCTGTCAGTTTAAGATAGAGATATCCGTTTTTTTTCATCAGCCTATGTCAGCCTTTCGCATCTGCGGTGGAAGGTGGCCGCGCTACAGTGGTGTTCGTCAGACCATGAGACACATCCCAAAAATCGGTCTTCTCACGAAAATGTCTGTAGAGTACCACTGGACTCATGGGACCCGTCTGAAGGTAACCCATACAAATGAATGGAAGTATTGTCACGTTCTGAACTTAGTTCCTTTGTTTTGTCTTATGTTTTAGTATTGTTCAGGGCGTGAGTTGGGTGGGTTGTCTATGTTAGTTTTTCTATGATTTTCTATTTCTGTGTTTGACCTGGTATGGTTCTCAGTCAGAGGCAGCTGTCAATCGTTGTCCCTGATTGAGAACCATATTTAGCCATATTTAGCCTGTTTTTGATTGTGTTTGGTGGGTGGTTGTTTCCAGTCTTTGTGTGTCTACACCAGACAGAACTGTTCCTGTTGTTTTCAGTCTTTGTGTGTCTCCACCAGACAGAACTGTTCCGGTTGTTTCCAGTCTTTGTGTGTCTCCACCAGACAGAACTGTTCCTGTTGTTTTCAGTCTTTGTGTGTCTCCACCAGACAGAACTGTTCCGGTTGTTTCCAGTCTTTGTGTGTCTCCACCAGACAGAACTGTTCTGGTTGTTTCCAGTCTTTGTGTGTCTCCACCAGACAGAACTGTTCCGGTTGTTTCCAGTCTTTGTGTGTCTCCAACCAGACAGAACTGTTCCGGTTGTTTCCAGTCTTTGTGTGTCTACACCAGACAGAACTGTTCTGGTTGTTTCCAGTCTTTGTGTGTCTCCACCAGACAGAACTGTTCCGGTTGTTTCCAGTCTTTGTGTGTCTCCACCAGACAGAACTGTTCTGGTTGTTTCCAGTCTTTGTGTGTCTCCACCAGACAGAACTGTTCCGGTTGTTTTCAGTCTTTGTGTGTCTACACCAGACAGAACTGTTCTGGTTGTTTCCAGTCTTTGTGTGTCTCCACCAGACAGAACTGTTCTGGTTGTTTCCAGTCTTTGTGTGTCTCCACCAGACAGAACTGTTCCGGTTGTTTTCAGTCTTTGTGTGTCTACACCAGACAGAACTGTTCTGGTTGTTTTCAGTCTTTGTGTGTCTCCACCAGACAGAACTGTTCTGGTTGTTTCCAGTCTTTGTGTGTCTCCACCAGACAGAACTGTTCCGGTTGTTTCCAGTCTTTGTGTGTCTCCACCAGACAGAACTGTTCCGGTTGTTTCCAGTCTTTGTGTGTCTCCACCAGACAGAACTGTTCCGGTTGTTTCCAGTCTTTGTGTGTCTACACCAGACAGAACTGTTCCGGTTGTTTCCAGTCTTTGTGTGTCTCCACCAGACAGAACTGTTCCGGTTGTTTCCAGTCTTTGTGTGTCTACACCAGACAGAACTGTTCCGGTTGTTTCCAGTCTTTGTGTGTCTCCACCAGACAGAACTGTTCCGGTTGTTTCCAGTCTTTGTGTGTCTCCACCAGACAGAACTGTTCCGGTTGTTTCCAGTCTTTGTGTGTCTCCACCAGACAGAACTGTTCCGGTTGTTTCCAGTCTTTGTGTGTCTCCACCAGACAGAACTGTTCTGGTTGTTTCCAGTCTTTGTGTGTCTCCACCAGACAGAACTGTTCCGGTTGTTTCCAGTCTTTGTGTGTCTACACCAGACAGAACTGTTCTGGTTGTTTCCAGTCTTTGTGTGTCTCCACCAGACAGAACTGTTCCGGTTGTTTCCAGTCTTTGTGTGTCTCCACCAGACAGAACTGTTCTGGTTGTTTCCAGTCTTTGTGTGTCTACACCAGACAGAACTGTTCTGGTTGTTTCCAGTCTTTGTGTGTCTCCACCAGACAGAACTGTTCCGGTTGTTTCCAGTCTTTGTGTGTCTCCACCAGACAGAACTGTTCTGGTTGTTTCCAGTCTTTGTGTGTCTCCACCAGACAGAACTGTTCCGGTTGTTTCCAGTCTTTGTGTGTCTCCACCAGACAGAACTGTTCCGGTTGTTTCTTTGTTGTTATGTTATTCAGTGTTCAGTTTACTTTATTAAAAAGATGAACACTTACCACCCTGCGCTTTGGTTCTCACCTTCTTCCCACGACAGCCGTTACAGAACCACCCACCAAGAAAGGACCAAGCAGCGTGGTAACGGGCAGCAGCAGCAGCGGCCGAAATCGCAAGACTCCTGGACATGGGAGGAGATTTTGTACGGCAAGGGACCCTGGGCACAGGCTGGGGAATATCGCCGCCCCAAGGCAGAGCTGGAGGCAGCTAAAGCTGAGCGGCGGTGGTATGAGGAGGCAGCACGGTGGCGCGGTTGGAAGCCCGAGAGGCAGCCCCAAACATATCTTGGGGGGAGGCACACGGGGAGTGTGGCTAAGTCAGGTAGGAGACCTGAGCCAGCATCGTGTTATGCCGTGAGGCGCACAGTGTCCCCGTGCGCAGGCATAGCCCGGTGTGGTACATAGCAGTGCCTCGTATCGGCCGGGCTAGGTTGGGCATCATGCCAGGTGCCATGAAGCCGGCTCAGCGCATCTGGTCTCCAGTGCATCTCCTCGGGCCGGTGTACATGGCACCAGCCTTATGCATGGTGTCCCCGGTTCGCCAGCACAGCCCAGTGCGGGCTATTCCACCTCGCCGCACTGGCCTGACTACGGGGAGCATTCAACCAGGTAAGGTTGGGCAGGCTCGGTGCTCGAGACCTCCTGTGCGCATTCACGGTCCGGTCTATCCGGTGCCACCTCCACGCACCAGCCCTCTGGTGGCAGCCCCCCGCACCAGGCTGTCTCTCCGTCTCCTTCCTACAGGTGCTCCCGCCTGTCCAGCGCTGCCAGAGTCTCCCGTCTGTCCTGAGCTGCCAGAGTCTCCTGTCTGTCCTGAGCTGCCAGAGTCTCCCGTCTGTCCTGAGCTGCCAGAGTCTCCCGTCTGTCCTGAGCTGCCAGAGTCTCCCGTCTGTCCTGAGCTGCCAGAGTCTCCCGTCTGTCCTGAGCTTCCAGAGCCGCCCGTCTGTCCTGAGCTGCCAGAGCCGCCCGTCTGTCCTGAGCTGCCAGAGCCGCCAGTCTGTCCGGAGCTCCATACTTCCATTCATTTGTATGGGTTACCTTCAGACGGGTCCCATGAGTCCCGTGGGACTCTACAAAACATTTTCATGAGAAGACCGATTTGCATGCAAATGAATGGAAGTATGGAGGTAGTTTTGTGCCAACAAAAATAAGGGGTTAATTAAATATGTGTCCCAAAAAACAAAAATATTTCCTGAGCTTTCTTATATCTCCTAGATATAGGACAGACACTTCAAAACCTTATTCCTAATGAATTATTTATGTTTGTTTTTTTGCCATTCATGAATATGTTATTCAATGCGTTTCTATGTTTAATAAAGGCCAAGTTCAATATTTTATCAAATAATGTTAAAATATATATTTGTTATACCTAAAGGGGTTCTAAAATTCCTAATCAAATAGCTAAATGATCCATGATAGGACCATCTGAAAACAATTCCATATGTTCAATCGCTTGGTTCACCAACAACTTACACTGTTAAAGGTTTGGGAGGGGAAATACTTGCTCATTAGGAAAGAGGTTATCCAGAGCCGTTTCTGTGTAAGGTTTATCCCTCATCATCACGTGTCTAGTAATTACCCTTTGTGTCCATTCTGGAGATGTTTGGTGCTCTTTATAATAACCCCATCTGCACACCAATTTGTGGCATTGAAAAAATTCACGAGGGCAGAAATTAATATTGTCCTCTCAGCCTCCCCACAGCCAATGTAGAAGTTGTTCACTAAATAATGATACATTGAAATTATAATACTTTGAGAACTAGCATATACAGTTCCAGTCAGAATTTTGGACCCACCTACTCATTCAAGGGCAAATTAATTTTTTAAAACTATTTTCTACATTGTGGAATAATAGTAAAGACATAAAAATATGAAATAACACATATGGAATTATGTAGAAAATAGTTTTAAAAAATTAAATAGCCCTTGAATGAGTAGGTGTGTCCAAAATCAAAAAGTGTTAAACTATTTTAGATTCTTCAAAGTAGCCACCGTTTGCCTTGATGACAGCTTTGCACACTCTTAGAATTCTCTCAATCAGCTTTTCCAACAGTCTTGACGGAGTTCCCACATATGCTGAGCACCTGTTGGCTGCTTTTCCTTCATTCTGAGGTCCAACTCATCCCAAACCATCTCAATTGGGTTGAGGTCGGGTGATTGTGGAAGCCAGGTCATCTGATGCAGCACTCCATCACTCTCCTTCTTGGTATTAAAGTAATGATGGACTGTCATTTCTCTTTGCTTATTTGAGCTGTTCTTGCCATAAAATGGACTTGGTCTTTTTACAAATAGGGCTATGTTCTGTATACCACCCCTTTTTATTATTATTTCACCTTTATTTAACCAGGTAGGCTTGTTGAGAACACTTGCAACTGCGACCTGGCCAAGATAAAGCAAAGCAGTTCGACACATACAACAACACAGAGTTACACATGGAATAAACAAACATACAGTCAATAATACAGTAGACAAATCTATATACAGCATGTGCAAATGTGCAAAGGTAAGGCAATAAGTAGGCCATGGTATGCAAAGTAATTACAATATAGCAATTAAACACTGGAATGGTAGGGTGTGCAGAAGATGAATGTGCAAGTAGAGATACTAGGGTGCAAAGGAGCAAGATAAATACATAAATACAGCATGGGGATGAGGTGGATTGGATGGGCTCTTTACAGATGCAGAGATCTGTGAGCTGCTCTTACAGCTGGTGCTTAAAGCTAGTGAGGGAGGTAAGAGTCTCCAGCTTCAGAGATGTTTGCAGTTCGTTCCAGTCACTGGCAGCAGAGAACTGGAAGGAAAGGCGGCCAAAGGAAGAATTGGCTTTGGGGGTGACCAGTGAAATATACCTGCTGGAGCGCGTGCTACAGGTGGGTGCTGCTATGGTGACCAGTGAGCTGAGATAAGGCGGGGCTTTACCTAGCAGAGACTTGTAGATGACCTGGAGCCAGTGGGTTTGGCGACGAGTATGAAGTAAGGGACAGCCAATGAGAGTGTACAGGTCGCATCGCATTGGTGGGTAGTATATGGGGCTTTGGTGACTAAACGGATGGCACTCTGATAGAGTTTTGGAGGCTATTTTGTAAATGACATCGCTGAAGTTTACGAGGGTATGTTTGGCAGCATGAGTGAAGGATGCTTTGTTGCGAAATAGGAAGCCGATTCTATATTTAATTTTGGATTGGAGATGTTTAATGTGAGTCTGGAAGGAGAGTTTACAGTCTAACCAGACACCTAGGTATTTGTAGTTGTCCCACATATTCTAAGTCAGTACCGTCCAGAGTAGTGATGCTGGACGGGCAGGCGGGTGCGGGCAGCGAACTGTTGAAGAGCATGCATTTAGTTTTACTTGCATTTAAGAGCAGTTGGAGGCCACGGAAGGAGAGTAGTATGGCATTGAAGCTCATCTGGAGGTTAGTTAACACAGTGTCCAAAGAAGGGCCAGAGGGATACAGAATGGTGTCGGTTCGTCTGCGTGGAGGTGGATCAGAGACTCACCAGCAGCAAGAGCGACATCATTGATGTATACAGAGAAGAGAGTCAGCCCGAGCATTGAACCTTGTGGCACCCCCATAGAGCCTGCCAGAGGTCCGGACAACAGGCCCTCCGATTTGACACATTGAACTCTATCGGAGAAGTAGTTGGTGAACCAAGCGAGGCAATCATTTGAGCAACCAAGGCTGTTGAGTCTGCCAATAAGAATGTTGTGATAGGCTTTCGACTCTACCAAAGCCAGGTCGATGAATACAGCTGCACAGTAATGTCTCTTATCGATGGCGGTTATCGCTTAGGACCTTGAGTGTGGCTGAGGTGCACCCATGACCAGCTCTGAAACCAGATTTCATAGCGGAGAAGGTACGGTGAGATTCTAAATGGTCGGTAGACCTACCTTAGAAAGGCAGGGTAGAATAGATTTAGGTCTGTAGCAGTTTGGGTCTAGAAGGTCTCCAATGTACTCTCTTCCTACCATACCTTTGTCTGTACATTATGCCTTGAATCTATGCTATCATGCCCAGAAACCTGCTCCTTTCACTCTCTGTTCTGAACGTGCTAGACGGCCAGTTCTTATAGCCTTTAGCCATACCCTTGTCCTACTTCTCCTCTGTTCCTCTGGTGATGTAGAAGTTAATCCAGGACCTGCAGTGCCTAGCTCCACTCCTACTCCCCAGGTGCTCTCATTTGTTGACTTCTGTAACCGTAAAAGCCTTGGTTTCATGCATGTTAACATTAGAAGCCTACTCCATAAGTTTGCTTTATTCACTGCTTTAGCACATTCTGCCAAGCCGGATGTTCTAGTTGTGTCTGAATCCTGGCTTAGGAAGACCACCAAAAATCCTGAAATTTCCATCCCTAACTGTAACATTTTCTGCAAAGATAGAACTGCCAAAGAGGGCGGTGTTGCAATCTACTGCAGAGATAGCCTGCAGAGTTCTGTCTTACTATCCAGGTCTGTACCAAAACACAACACAACTGATTTGGTTAAACACATTAAGGAAAGAAATCCCACAAATTAACTTTAACAAGGCACATCTGTTCATTGAAATCCATTCCAGGAGACTACCTCATGAATGTGGTTGAGAGAATGCCAAGACTGTGCAACGCTGTCATCAAGGCAAAGGGTGGCTACTTTGAAGTATCACAAATAGAAAATATATTTTTATTTTTATTTGTTTGACACTTTTTGGGTTACTACATGATTCCATATATGTTATTTCATAGTTTTGATATATTCACTATTATTCGGCAAAGTAGAAAATAGGAAAAGTAAAGAAAGACCCTTGAATGAGTAGGTGTGTCCAAACTTTTGACTGGTGCTGTATATAGTAGCTGTAAAAAGTAAAAGTGTATTATCGTTCATGCCTAACTAATGATTGCCGTAATAAAGGTCTGTTTTTGTCATTTTTGGTATCCATGATCAAAACAGTTCAGTGAAAAACATAACTAACCTCTTACAAGGTTATTGTGCACATTGTTACAGATAAATTAATTGAGTATAAATAATACACAAATATGTAACATGATATATTGAGTGTGCAAAACATTAGGAACGGTCCATGACATAGACTGACCAGGTGAAAGCTATGATCCCTGAATTATGTCACCGGTATATCCAATGAGTGTATATGAAGGGGAGGAGAATTGAGAAGAATTGTTAAGCCTTCAGGCTTTTGAGAAATGGATTGTGTATGTGTGCCACTCAGAGGGTGAATGGGCAAGACAAAAGATTGAAGTGCCTTTGAATGGGGTATGGTAGTATGTGCCAGGCACACTGGTTTGAGTGTGTCAAAAACTGCAACGCTGCTGGGTTTTTCACACTAAACAGTTTCCTGTTTTTTATCAAGAATGGTCCACCACCCAAAGGACATCCAGCCAAGCATTGGAGTAAAAATGGGCCAGCATCCCTGTGAAATGTTTTTGACACCTTGTACACACACACACACACACACACACACACACACACACACACACACACACACACACACACACACACACACACACACACACACACACACAGACACACACCACCACCACCACCACCACCAAGGTGAGGCTGTCTAAACAGAGGGCTGAACCATGAGGGTCTCACCAATGGACATCAAGTTGAGGCTGTCTAAACAGTGGGCTGAACCATGAGGGTCTCTCCAATGGACATCAAGGTGAGGCTGTCTAAACAGGGCTGAACCATGAGGGGTGATCAGATGCTGCTGAAAGGAAGGCCATTTCCCCCTTGGCTGAGGACGTCTACATTCCCCTCTGCCTCCTTGGACTTCTTTTTGCAGGTATCATTGTTCAGCTCATCCTTGGGTTTGAATGTTTTAAATCCTGGAAGGTACTTCTCCTGTTTAAAAAGGTTTATTGAAAATAGATAAAAATGTAGATCTAGCAAATCTAAACTGGGCTCCCAATCTGCAGAGGAGATGGAAGGGGCCTCAACTAATGCACAGTCGTCATATACTGTAGCTCAAACAATAACAAAAAATGTCAATTTTTAGGCTTTTTGTATTTGGCAGCCTATGGTTAAATTGCTAATTAATGACATCCTACAGTGACTATGTCTATTGGCCTGATTTAGCACCTTGCTATCTCTTTCTACACAAAATGAACTGATGCAAAATCCTTACCAGCTCAGAGCAGGGTGAAAACAGCAGTCATTATGATGTCATGATGTAGCTCTTTCTGGGTGTAGATCGTGCCCCCACCCCCCTCTCTCTCTCCTAACCCAGGTTTAATTATCGCAGGTCATAAATTCCTGGCAGAGACTCTCTCCCCCAGGTCATGCAGGAAGAGAGGGACAGAGTACAAAGAGAGGACAAAGGAACTGGTGTGTTTGCAGTGGTCAGCTGAGGCGGGCAGGGCATTTGGTCAGCTGAGGGCTCTGTTTACCTCGGCTCGCGTGCTGGCTCATCCGAATCCCTCTTTGGCGTTCATAGTGGAGGTTGACGCGTCCGAGGCTGGGATAGGAGCCGTGCGTCTCAGCGCTCGGGTACGCCACCGAAGCTCCGCCCCTGTGTCTTCTTTTCGAAGAAGCTCAGCTCGGCAGAGTGAAATTATGACATGGGGTATTTGGAGTTGTTGGCTGTTGTCAAGGCGTTGAAGGCGGGGAGACATTGGCTTGAGGGGGCTAAACACCTTTTTCTCATCTGGACTGACCACCGCAATCTGGAGTACATCCGGGCTGCGAGGAGACTGAATCCTCTTCAGACAAGGTGGGCCATGTTTTTTACCCGTTTTGTTTTCACCCTTTCTATCAGACCAGGTTCCCAGAATGTTAAGGCAGACGCACTGTCCCGAATGTATGACACAGAGGAGCGGCCCATGGATCCTACTCCCATACTCCCGGCCTCTTGCCTGGTGGCACCGGAAGTGTGGGAGCTGGACATCGAGCGGGCGTTACGTGCAGAGCCCACTCCCCTCCAATGTCCAGCTGGATGTCTGTGCATTCCGTCTGCTGTCCGCAACCGTTTGATCTATTGGGCCCATGCGTCACCCTCTTCTGTTCATCCGGGCATTGGTCGGACAGTGCACTGTCTTAGTGGGAAGTACTGATGGTGAGGGTTTATGTCTCCTCCTGCTCTGTGTGCGCCCAGTGCAAGGCCACTAGGCACTTGCCCAGAGGTTACAACCCCTACCCGCTCCACACCGGCCGTGGTCGCACCTGTCGGTGGATTTCCTAACAGATCTTCCTCCATCACAGGGTAACACCACGATCCTGGTCGTTGTGGATCGGTTTTCTAAGTCCTGTCGTCTCCTCCCTTTGCCCGGTCTCCCTACGGCCCTACAGACTGCGGAGGCCCTGTTTACACACGTCTTCCGGCACTTCGGGGTGCCTGAGGACTTAGTATCTGATCGAGGTCCCCAGATCACGTCAAGGATCTTGAGGGCGTTCCTGGAACGTCTGGGGGTCTTGGTCAGTCTTACCTCAGGTTTTCACCCTGAGAGTAACGGGCAGGTGGGGAGAGTGAATCAGGATGTTGGTAGGTTTCTGCAGTCCTATTGCCAGGACCAGCCGGGGGAGTGGGCGGCGTTCGTGCCCTGGGCAGAGATGGCCCAGAACTCGCTCCGCCACTCCTCCACTAACCTCTCACCCTTCCAGTGCGAACTGGGGTACCAGCCAGTTCTGGCGCCTTGACATTAGAGCCAGATCGAGGCTCCTGTGGTGGATGACTGGTTTAGGCGCACTGAGGAGACATAGGACGCCATTCATGTGCACCTTCAGCGGGCCGTGAGGCGCCAGAAAACCTGCGCAGATCAAATCAAATCAAATCAAATTTTATTTGTCACATACACATGGTTAGCATATGTTAATGCGAGTGTAGCGAAATGCTTGTGCTTCTAGTTCCGACAATGCAGTAATAACCAACAAGTAATCTAGCTAACAATTCCAAAACTACTAAATCAAATCAAATCAAATCAAATTGATTTATATAGCCCTTCGTACATCAGCTGATATCTCAAAGTGCTGTACAGAAACCCAGCCTAAAACCCCAAACAGCAAGCAATGCAGGTGTAGAAGCACGGTGGCTAGGAAAAACTCCCTAGAAAGGCCAATACCTAGGAAGAAACCTAGAGAGGAACCAGGCTATGTGGGGTGGCCAGTCCTCTTCTGGCTGTGCCGGGTGGAGATTATAACAGAACATGGCCAAGATGTTCAAATGTTCATAAATTACCAGCATGGTCGAATAATAATAAGGCAGAACAGTTGAAACTAGAGCAGCAGCACAGTCAGGTGGAAGTTGAAACTGGAGCAGCAGCATGGCCAGGTGGACTGGGGACAGCAAGGAGTCATCATGTCAGGTAGTCCTGGGGCATGGTCCTAGGGCTCAGGTCAGTTGAAACTGGAACAGCAGCATGGTCAGGTGGACTGGGGACAGCAAGGAGTCATCATGTCAGGTAGTCCTGGGGCATGGTCCTAGGGCTCAGGTCCTCCGAGAGAGAGAAAGAAAGGGAGAAGGAGAGAATTAGAGAACGCACACTTAGATTCACACAGGACACCGAATAGGACAGAAGTACTCCAGATATAACAAACTGACCCCAGCCCCCCGACACATAAACTACTGCAGCATAAATACTGGAGGCTGAGACACCTTATAGACTACCTTATAGACACAAGTGTAAGGGGATAAAGAATATGTACATAAAGATATATGAATGAGTGATGGTACAGAGCGGCATAGGCAAGATACAGTAGATGGTATTGAGTGCAGTATATACATATGAGATGAGTATGTAAACAAAGTGGCATAGTTAAAGTGGCTAGTGATACATATATTACATAAAGATGCAGTAGATGATATAGAGTACAGTAAATACATATACATATGGGATGAATAATGTAGGGTATGTAAACATTATATTAGGTAGCATTGTTTAAAGTGGCTAGTGATACATAATTTCCCATCAATTCCCATTATTAAAGTGGCTGGAGTTGAGTCAGTGTGTTGGCAGCAGCCACTCAATGTTAGTGGTGGCTGTTTAACAGTCTGATGGCCTTGAGATAGAAGCTGTTTTTCAGTTTCTCGGTCCCAGCTTTGATGCACCTGTACTGACCTCGCCTTCTGGACGATAGCAGGGTGAACAGGCAGTGGCTCGGGTGGTTGTTGTCCTTGATGATCTTTATGGCCTTCCTGTGACATCGGGTGGTGTAGGTGTCCTGGAGGGCAGGTAGTTTGCCCCCGGTGATGCGTTGTGCAGACCTCACTACCCTCTGGAGAGCCTTACGGTTGTGGGCGGAGCAGTTGCCGTACCAGGCGGTGATACAGCCCGACAGGATGCTCTCGATTGTGCATCTGTAGAAGTTTGTGAGTGCTTTTGGTGACAAGCCGAATTTCTTCAGCCTCCTGAGGTTGAAGAGGCGCTGCTGCGCCTTCTTCACGATGCTGTCTGTGTGGGTGGACCAATTCAGTTTGTCTGTGATGTGTACGCCGAGGAACTTAAAACTTACTACCCTCTCCACTACTGTTCCATCAATGTGGATAGGGGGGTGTTCCCTCTGCTGTTTCCTGAAGTCCACAATCATCTCCTTAGTTTTGTTGACGTTGAGTGTGAGGTTATTTTCCTGACACCACACTCCGAGGGCCCTCACCTCCTCCCTGTAGGCCTTCTCGTCGTTGTTGGTAATCAAGCCTACCACTGTTGTGTCGTCCGCAAACTTGATGATTGAGCTGGAGGCGTGCGTGGCCACGCAGTCGTGGGTGAACAGGGAGTACAGGAGAGGGCTCAGAACGCACCCTTGTGGGGCCCCAGTGTTGAGGATCAGCGGGGTGGAAATGTTCACCACTTGGGGGCGGCCCGTCAGGAAGTCCAGTACCCAGGTCCACAGGGCGGGGTCGAGACCCAGGGTCTCGAGCTTGATGACGAGCATGGAGGGCACTATGGTGTTCAATGCCGGGGCAGGTGGAGGAGCAAACACCGGGGCCTCCCAGCCACCGCTGTTTGTGGGGCCATTCAAAGTCCCGAGGAGATTGAACGAGGTATGTTACAGGTTACAGCTTCCCCCCATTATCGAATCAACCCCTCGTTCCATGTGTCTCTCCTCAGGCCGGTGGAGGCTGGTCCGCTCCAGGAGTCTGAGGTGCGGGAGGTTCCTCCACCCCCTCTGGACATCGAGGGGACCCGGCGTATGCACTTCGATCCATACTGGAACCGAGGTGTCAGGCGATGGGCCTTCAGTACCTCGTGGAGTGGGAGGGGTACGGTCCGGAGGAGAGATGCCGGGGGAGTTCCACCGTAGGCCGATGTCGGCCTCGGGGAGCCGCGCGTCAAGGGGGGGGGGGGGTACTACTGTCACGACATCTGCCGAGGTTGGTCCCTCACCTTGTTCGGGCGGCGTTCGGTGGTCGTTGTCACCAGTCTTCTAGCCATCGCTGATCCATCTTTAATTTTCCATTGGTTTTGTCTTTATATTCTACACAACTGGTTTTCATTATCCAATCACGTGTTCATGTATTTAACCCTCTGTTTCCCCCATGTTTGTTGTGCGTGATTATTTCTATGTTCAGTTCGGTTCATGATGGCTGCTTTTTCGACGGGTGCTGTGTTTACCCGTGCGTTATATTTACCATTGGTTATTGGTCAAGTGTATTTGTTTACCTTGTGCCAGCTACACTCACCTTCTGACACCATGTTTAGATCCTGAATCAGGCCACTTGAAGCTATTTCAGCACTGGGCTTGACGACCTGGTCTTTCAGGTCCTTTAGGAGCAACTGTATGGTGGAGGGTGATTCAATACTGCCGATTGGCTCCCACACATCTATCTCATCAACCCATAGAGAGATTGTATTAGATGCTGGAGAATATGGGTATTTATCACTGTCACACAGACTTAGAATGTTGTCTTGTTTCCAATGAAAGCATTGGCATATGACCGTGTCATTCAGGGTCCCTGCTGAAAGATACACCATAGCACCACAAGGTAAATAAATGATTTCAGCAATAACATTATTTTCTCATTCTTATCCATGGTTATCATAGATTCAAGAAAATATTGACATTATTAATAAGCTCAATCAAAAATCTCTCTAACTTTAGGGCATCTGTATTTGGTAGGCTATCCTATAGTTATTCAACCACAAACACAGACAACATGTCTATTTCAACAAATAGGTCTACCTTGATATACAGTACCTTACTTCAAAACATTGTTTTCCAATAGATTTCTTCCTTTAAAATGTTGAATGAGAATTATTGCATTTGTCTCACGTAAGGTACATTTTTTTCCCCATATTTGTGTTTTATTTGAGAAGATTGTGATCTTAAAGATATTAACATATTGAAACTGAATAAAGTGGTGTCTTTATTGTTTGGTATCTTGAGAATTCTGTGAATTAATTCTGTGTGATCAAAATCTAACAGTTCAGTAGTATCAACAATTCACAACAATACACACAAATCTAAAAGTAAAATAATGGGATTAAGAAATATATAAATATTAGGATGAGCAATGTCAGAGTGGCATTGATTAAATACAGTAGAATACAGTATATACATATTGTATGAATAAAACAGTATGTAAACATTATTAAAGTGACCAGTGTTCCATTTTTTAATTGACCAGTGATTCCATGTCTATGTACATAGGATAGCAGCCTCTAAGGTGTAGGGTTGAGTAACTGGGTTGTAGTCGGCTAGTGAAAGTCACTATGTTCAGGGCAGGGTGCTGGGTGGAGGATGGCTGGCTGGATGGCTATTTAACAGTCTGATGGCCTTGAGGTAGAAGCTGTTTTTCAGTCTCTCGGTCCCAGCTTTGATGCACTTGTACTGACCTCGCCTTCTGGATGATAGTGGGTGAACAGGCTGTTATTTGAGTGCTGTAGGTGTCCAGGAGGGCAGGCAGTGTGCCTCCGGTAATGCTTTGGGCAGACCGCACCACCCTCTGGAGAAACCTGTGGTTGCGGGCGGTGCAGTTGCCGTACAGCCCGACAGGATGCTCTCAACGGTGTATCTGTAAAAGTTTGTGAGGGTCTTAGGGGCCACGCAAATTTTCTTCAGTCTCCTGAGGTTGAAGAGGAGCTGTTGCGCCTTCTTCACCACACTGTGTATGTGGGTGGACCATTTCAGATTGTCAGCGATGTGTATGCCGAGGAACTTTTTATATTCTCCACTGTGGTCCCGTCGATGTAGATGTTGGCATGCTCCCTCTGCTCTCTACTGAAGTCCGGAATCAGCTCCTTAGTTTCGTTGACGTTGAGGGAGAGGTTATTTTCCTGGAACCACTCTGCCAGGGCCCTCCCCTCTTCCCTGTAGGCTGTCTCGTCATTGTTGGTAAAGTATATACAGCGTATATATACAGTGCCTTCGTAAAGTATTCAGACCCCTTGACTTTTTCTACATTTTGTTACGTTACAGCCTTATTCTAAAATTGATGAAATTGTTTTTGTTTCTCATCAATCAACACACAATACCCCATAATGACATCACAATACCCCATAATGACATCACAATACCCCATAATGACATCACAATACCCCATAATGACATCACAATACCCCATAATGACAAAGCAAAAACAGGTTTTTAGAAATGTTTGCATATTTATAAAAAATATATAAACTGAAACACTTACTTAAGTATTCAGACACTTTACTCAGTACTTTGGTGAAGAAACTTTGGCAGCGATTACAATCGCGTCTTCTTGGGCATGATGCTACAAGATTGGCACACCTCTATTTGGGGAGTTTCTCCCATTATTCTCTGCAGATCCTCTCAAGCTCTGTCAGGTTGGATGGGGAGTGTTGCTGAACAGCTATTTTCAGGTTTCTCCAGAGATGGTTGATCCGGTTCAAGTGCGGGCTCTAGCTGGGCCACTAAAGGACATTCAGAAGCTTGTCCTGAAGCCACTGCTGCGCTGTCTTGGCTGTGTGCTTAGGGTCGATGTCCTGTTGGAAGGTGAACCTTCTCCCCAGTCTGAGGTCCTGAGCACTCTGGTGCAGGTTTCCATCAAGGATCTCTCTGTACTTTGCTCCTTTCATCTTTCCCTCGATTCTGACTAGTCTCCCAGTCCTTGCCGCTGAAAAACATCCCCACAGCATGATGCTGCCACCACCATGCTTCACCGTAGGGATGGTGCCAGGTTTCCTCCAGATGTGACGCTTGGCATTCAGGCCAAAGAGTTCAATCTTGGTTTCATCAGACCAGATAATCTTGTTTCTCATGGTCTGAGAGTCTTCAGGTGCATTTTGGCAAACTGCAAGTGGGCAGTCATGTGCCTTTTACTGAGGGGTGGCTTCCGTCTGGCCACAAAGGCCTGATTGGTGGAGTGCTGCAGAGATGGTTGTCCTTCTGGAAGGTTCTCCTATCTCCACAGAGGAACTCTAGAGCTCTGTCAGCGTGACCATCGGGTTTTTGGTCACCTCCCTTACCAAGGCCCTTCTCCTCCGATTGCTCAGTTTGGCCGGGCGAACAACTCTAGGAAGAGTCTTGGTAGTTTCAAACTTCTTCCATTTAAGAATTCTGGAGGCCACTGTGTTCTTGGGGACCTTCAATGCTGCAGAAATGTTTTGGTAGCGTTCCCCAGTTCTGTACCTTGACACAACCCAGTCTCAGAGCTCTATGGACAATTCCTTTGACCTAATGGCATGGTTTTTGCTCGGACATGCACTGTCAACTGTGGGATCTTATATAGTACTGTGCAGCCGGCTTCATCGACCTGGCCAAGTCTTTCGACTCTGTCAATCACCATATTCTTATCGGCAGACTCAGTAGCCTCGGTTTTTCTAATGACTGCCTTGCCTGGTTCTCCAACTACTTTGTAGACAGAGTTCAGTGTGTCAAATCGGAGGGCATGTTGTTCGGTCCTCTGGCAGTCTCTATGGGGGTGCCATAGGGTTCAATTCTTCGGGCCGACTCTTTTCTCTGAATATATCAATGATGTTGCTCTTGCTGCGGGCGATTCCCTGATCCACCTCTACGCAGACAACACCATTCTGTATACTTCTGGCCCTTCCTTGGACACGGTGCTATCTAACCTCCAAACGAGGTTCAATGCCATACAACACTCCTTCCGTAGCCTCCAACTGCTCTTAAACGCTAGTAAAACCAAATGCATGCTTTTCAACCATTCGCTGCCTGCACCCGCATGCCCGACTAGCATCACCACCCTGGATGGTTCCGACCTAGAATATGTGGACATCTATAGGTGTCTGGCTAGACTGTAAACTCTCCTTCCAGACTCATATCAAACATCTCCAATCCAAAATCAAATCTAGAATCGGCTTTCTATTTCGCAACAAAGCCTCCTTCACTCACGCCGCCAAACTTACCCTAGTAAAACTGACTATCCTACCGATCCTCGACTTCGGCGATGTCATCTACAAAATGGCTTCCAATACTCTATTCAGCAAACTGGATGCAGTTTATCACAGTGCCATCCGCTTTGTTACTAAAGCACCTTATACCACCCACCACTGCGACCTGTATGCTCTAGTCGGCTGGCCCTCGCTAAATATTCGTCGCCAGACCCACTGGCTCCAGGTCATCTACAAGTCCATGCTAGGTAAAGCTCTGCCTTATCTCAGTTCACTGGTCACGATGGCAACACCCACCCGTAGCACGCGCTCCAGCAGGTGTATCTCACTGATCATCCCTAAAGCCAACACCTCATTTGGCCGCCTTTCCTTCCAGTTCTCTGCTGCCTGTGACTGGAACGAATTGTAAAAATCGTTGACGTTGGAGACTTTTATCTCCCTCACCAACTTTAAACATCTGCTATCTGAGCAGCTAACCGATCGCTGCAGCTGTACATAGTCCATCAGTAAATAGCCCACCCAATTTACCTACCTCATCCCCATGCTGTTTTCATTTATTTACTTTTCTGCTCTTTTGCACACCAGTATCTCGATGCCTATGTGTGTGTCTCTTCACAGTCCCTGCTGTTCCATAAGGTGTAGTTTTGTTTGTTTTGCTTCAATAAAGCTTTATGCTACAATTTACCACAGTTGCTACTAATACCACTACTATTGAAGTAACTACCACTACTACTACCACCACCCCCACTACTGCTACAGTAACAACTATTATAGTACCACTACCATTACTACTAGCCCATTATAACCCACTATAATACCTCCACACCTACAAACCATCCCAAAATAGGTCACTATGACTAACCCATAGCCTATGACAACCATATTACTACAATTTCTAACGCCGTCCCTACCACAACCACTTCTTTAAATAACATGAAAAACACATCAAAAGAAGCAAGCAAACCACATTTTCTTCAGGAAATGTAATTTTTCTAGTTACAATCGAATGCTGTAGATCTGCAAAGTTCGAAGTATTGCGTTAGAAGTGACCTGATGAAATATTAATATTAATTTGTTTATTTGGGAACATGTCTTGTAGTTTAAGTGCAAGAAAGAAGCTTACAAAATATTACCAATTCTTACAACATTCTTTGACAAAGAATGTGAACTTAAATGCCCTTTTTTAACAATAGCATAGCTATTCATCTTATTTTGGTATAATTTCCTCTTGACAAGGTTTTTGAACTAGTTGAAGTCGTAGTAAAAACCGAAATGCTGCTTCCTGGTGGTCATTACTGGAAAATATTTTAACAGGCAAACCTATTTCTGAACACTAGAGAGCGACATCCAAATTTGTGGAACATTGAGAGATGTTCTTTGAATATTCTTTGTTTATTTACAACCAGCCTGTTTGGATTTTCTCCGAGCAAAATTATCAGGCGATATCAGGCCAAGAAATCACTTTTTGTGCTCTTTGTCAAAATGGGATGTGATGGTGGAACTATTCCTAAAAGGCATGAGTTGGTGAAAGGCCCAAAGAAAGTTGAGAAGGTAACCTTATAGCTAGCTAGCTTAAACTAGCTAACGTTAGTTAACGCGTTTGAGCTAGTTAACGTTATGGAGGTTTTGTAAAAAACAAAACAGAGAAGCTATAGTCCACCCAAACGACCTTAATGTTAGATACATACATGTAATCATTTAGCTTGCTTTTATTAATCAGTTAGTTCGCTTACTAACTCGCCATGCACACGTAAAGTCTGCTAGCTAGCTAGCCTGTTATGCTAGTTTCAGAAATAACAAACCATCAACATTCATCATAGTTGGATGAGATACTTTGACATGGCTGTGTAATTAGCTAGTTAATACGGAGCATTATGGGACAGGAGATAGTGCAGTGGTCTTGCATCTCAATCAGA
Source organism: Oncorhynchus kisutch (assembly GCF_002021735.2). NCBI lineage: Eukaryota > Metazoa > Chordata > Actinopteri > Salmoniformes > Salmonidae > Oncorhynchus > Oncorhynchus kisutch. The sequence continues at coordinate 65,639,544 of NC_034178.2, forward strand.
GTTACTCTAACAATTCCTTCCTTGGTTGTCTCCTATCACTAACTGTATTTAGCTAGCGACGAAATATTTAAGATATAAACCAAATGCAACGGAACAGCAGTGGGCATGAACTAAGTTGGAAGTGTGAATCTCTCTACTCAAGGTTGACAAAAATGCAGCGCTTGCTGCTCGGTGGAAGTATTGTGCTCTCAGTACGGAGAAACTCCGGCGCCCAATTGTTACTTGTGATCTGGGAAGGTGAGGATGATTTTCATCAGTTTGTTTTTTATTTTACCTTTGTTTAACTAGGCAATTCAGTTAACAAAGTATTATTTACAATGATGGCCTACCAAAAGCCCCCTGTGGGGACAGGGATGGGGTAACAAACAAAACACACATCACGACGAGTTAACACTACATAAAGAGAGACCCAAGACGACAACATAGCATGGCAGAAACGCATAACAACATGGTAGCAGCACAAAACATCATACAAACATTATTGGGCACAGACAACAGCAGGAAGAGCAAGAATATAGACCACAATACATCACGCAAAGCAGCCACAACTGTCTGTAAGAGTGTCCATGATTGAGTCTTTCAATGAAGAGATTGAGATAAAACTGTCCAGTTTGAGTGTTCGTTGCAGCTCATTCCAGCCACTAGCTGCAGTGAACTGAAAAGATGAGTGACCCAGGGATGTGTGTGCTTTGGGGACCTTTAACAGAATGTGACTGGCAAAACGGGTGTATGTGGAGGATGAGGGCTGCAGTCGATATCTCAGATAGGGGGGAGTGAGGCCTAAGAGGGTTTTCTAAATAAGCATCAACCAGTGGGGCTTGTAACAGGTATACAGAGATGACCAGTTTACAGAGGAGTATAGAGCGCAGTGATGTGTCCTATAAGGACCATTGTGGTAAATCTGATGGCTGAATGGTAAAGGACATCTAGCTGCTTGAGAGCACCCTTACCTGCCAATCCATAAATTACATCTCCGTTGTTGTGTACTAGTCATATAGCTGGTGTGACACTGTTATGTATTTACACTGAACAAAAATATATAAACACAATTTCAAAAATGTTACTGAGTTACAGTTATATAAGGAAATCAGTCAAATAAAATGAATTCACTAGGCCCTAATCTATGGATTTTACATAACTGGGTGGGCCTGATGGGGCATAGGCCCTCTCACTTTGGAGCCAGGCACACCCACCGGGGAGCCAGGCCCAGCCAATCAGAATGAGTTTTTCCCCACAAAGGGCTTTATTACAGACATAAATACAGCTCTGGTGGACATTCCTGCAGTCAGCATGCCGATTGCACACTCCCTCAAAACATCTGTGGCATTGTGTTGTGTGATCAAACTGCACATTTCAGAGTGGCCTTTTATTGTCCCCCGCACAAGGTGGGCCTGTGTAATGATCATGCTGTTGAATCCGTTTCTTGATGTGCCACACCAGTCAGGTGGATGGATTATCGTGGTAGTAATTACTTCAATCGTGGTGGTATTAGTAGCGACTGTGGTAAATTGTAGCATAAATTCACTGCGTGACGATTAGTTTAGCAACAGCATTACGTGTTTTTGTTAACTTGTCTAGTCAAATAGGCCAAGGCTAGGCCTGTAGCTTCTCTTCAGTTATAACTTATTTTCCTAGAAGACATAATTAGGATAATTACATAAATTGGTATTCACAAATAAATGTCTTATGGTAGAATGAATGCATCAATCATCTAGCTGACATCTGTAAACATCTTTCAATGTTGCTCCTCTTGACGGGACCGCGGAGAAAGCGCAATAGTTCTAAACAATGTATCCTAAATACTATTTCCTTGCAAACATTTTCAGGATAAAAGCAATGAAAATGAATGTTTCTGTTAAGAATTCACTTCTTCATTGATGCATATTCTCCTTCGTTAAAATATACACCGCTGTTATATAAGACATAGATATAGACATATCAAAGTTTATTTGTCACGTGTGCTGAAAACAACAGGTGTAGTAGACCTTACAGTGAAATGCTTACTTACAAGCCGTAACCAACAGTGCAATTTTTAAGTAAAAAATAGGTTGTAGGTAAACAATAGATACATAAAGATTATTATTTTTTTTTTACTGTGAAAACAACAGTAGAGAGGCTATATACAGGTGATACCAGTACAGAGTCAATTTGCGGGGGCACCGGTTAGTCGGGCTGATTGAGGTAATATGTACATGTAGGTATAGTTAAAGTGACTATGTATAGATGATAAACAGAGAGTAGCAGCAGCGGTAAAGAGGGGGTTGGCAGGTGGCGGGACACAATGCAAATAGTCCAGGTAGACATTTGATTACCCGTTTAGGAGTCTTATGGCTTGGGGGTAAAAGCTGTTGAGAAGCCTTTTGGTCCTAGACTTGGTACTCCGGTACCGCTTGCCATGCGGTAGCAGAGAGAACAGTCTATGACTGAGGTGGCTGGGGTCTTTGACAATTTTTAGGGATTTCCTCTGACACCGCCTGGTGTAGAGGTCCTGGATGGCAGGCAGCTTAGCCCCAGTGATGTACTGGGCTGTATGCACTACAGTGCCTTGCCGTCGGAGGCCGAGCAGTTGCCGTACCAGCCAGTGATGCAACCAGTTGCAGCTGTAGAACCTTTTGAGGATCTGAGGACCCATGCCAAATCCTTTCAGTCTCCTGAGGGGGAATAGGTTTTGTTGTGCCCTCTTCACGACTGTCTTGGTGTGTTTGGACTATTCTAGTTTGTTGGTGATGTGGACACCAAGGAACTTGAACTCTCAACCTGCTCCACTACAGCCCCGTCGATGAGAATGGGGGCGTGCTTGGTCCTCCTTTTCCTGTATTCAACAATCATCTCCTTTGTCTTGATTACATAGAGGGATAGGTTGCTATTCTGGCACCACCCGGCCATGTCTCAGCCTATAGGGTGGTCAGTCTCGTTGTTGTCTGTAATCAGGCCTACCACTGTTGCGTCATCTGCAAACTTAATGATGGTGTTGGAGTCGTGTCTGGCCATGCTGTCGTGGGTGAACAGGGAAGTACAGGAGGGGACTGAGCATGCAACTCTGAGGGGCTCCAGTGTTGAGGATCAACGTGGCAGATGTGTTGCTACCTACACTCAGCACCTGGGGGAGGCCTGTCAGGAAGTGCAGGATCCAGTTGCAGAGGCAGGTATTTAGTCCCAGGATGCTTAGCTTAGTGATGAGCTTTGAGGGCACTATGGTGTTGAACGCTGAGCTGTAGTCAGTGAATACCATTCTCACATAGGTGTTCCTTTTGTCCAGGTGGGAAAGGGCAGTGTGGAGTGCAATAGAGATGTCATCATCTGTGGATCTGTTTGAGCGGTATGCAAATTGGAGTGGGTCTAGGGTTTCTGGGATAATGGTGTTGTGAGCCATTACCAGCCTTTCGAAGCACTGCATGTATGTACAGTTACTGTGGGGACGACGTCCTCAATGAACTTATTGGTAAAGCCAGTGATTGATGTGGTGTACTCCTCAATGCCATCGGAAGAATCCCGGAACATATTCCAGTCTGTGCTAGCAAAACAGTCCTGTAGTTTAGCATCTGCTTCATCTGACCACTTTTTTATAGACCGAGTCACTGGTGCTTCCTGCTTTACTTTTTGCTGGTAAGCAGGAATCAGGAGGATATAATTATGGTCAGATTTGCCAAATGGAGGGTGAGGGAGAGCTTTGTACGCGTCTCTGTGTGTGGAGTAAAAGGGATCTAGAATTTTTTTCCCCTTTGGTTGAACATTTAACATGCTGATAGAAATAAGGTAAAACTGATTTAAGTTTCCCTGCATTAAAGTCCCCAGACACAAGGAGCGCTGCCTCTGGGTGAGCGGTTTCCTGTTTCTTATTTCCGTATAGAGCTGACTGAATGAATGCATATTCGCTTTTGCTTGAGATACTGTAAGAAATAGATCTTGGCATATTGCTCCACTTTTCCTGAGACAAAAATACAATTTGGTGTATCATTATCCTGGAATAAATACTTAATTCTGCAGGAGTTAATTTCATATTTGGCTACATGTAAGATGTTCTAGCCCTGTCCGTGTCCAGATTTCAGTTAGTAATCAATTAACCCATCTCAAGTTCAAGTGTCATTTTAGCTCTCTCATTTCAACTCTCTCATTTGTTGGCAGAGTAAACATGTTATAATGCAATATATTAGTCTCTCACAATATTAGTCTTTCACAATAAACAAGTAATTCACAATAATACTCTATGTAGTTATAGTAATAGACATTCACAACAATGTTGTGGGTGTAGAGATGTGCAACGAGTCATCTTGTGACATCGTCATGGAGAGAATAGATACTTTATTGTCTGTTGGTTAGAAGGGAAATATGTCTTCTGCTTTTCCCAACTGCCTGCAGTGCAGCACCCCTGGGTGGAGAACAATTGTGGGAATAGAGTCATCCTGGACAGAAACCATTGTAGTTATGCACCAAACTAATTTATTGGTCTTGTAGAGCTGTGTTTCCTGATTCTAGAGTCGCAAAGGGTTGCACATTTTATTTTTTGCAATAGCACTACACACCTGATTCAAATCATCAAAGCTTGATACATTGATCATTTTAATCAGTTGTGTAGTCTTAGGACAAAAACAAGAATTTGCACACCTTTGGATCCCCAGGACCAGGATTGAGAAACAGAGGTTGGCGAGGCAGACCAGCAACTGGAAGGTTGATGGTTCAAGACCCGGACTGGGGCAACACAAATATGGGAATGGAACTGAACTGGCAACTGGAAGGCTGCTGGTCAATGATACCATGTATCATCTGCTACCATTGTGCCCATGAGCAAGGCATCAAACCCCCCCAGAATTGCTCTCCATCTACTGGCAAGCTAGCTAGTTAGCTACTGGCAAGTTAGCTACTGGCAAGTTAGCTACTGGCAAGTTAGCTACTGGCAAGTTAGCTACTGGCAAGTTGGCTACTGGCATGTTAGCTACTGGCAAGTTAGCTACTGGCAAGTTAGCTACTGGCAAGTTAGCTACTGGCAAGTTAGCTACTGACAAGCTAGCTACTGACAAGCTAGCTACTGACAAGCTAGCTACTGACAAGCTAGCTACTGACAAGCTAGCTACTGGCAAGCTAGCTACTGGCAAGCTAGCTACTGGCAAGCTAGCTACTGTAGCTACTGGCAAGCTAGCTACTGTAGCTACTGGCAAGCTAGCTACTGTAGCTACTGGCAGGCAAGCTAGCTACTGGCAGACTAGCTACTGGCAAGCTAGCTACTGGCTGTCTGGCTAGTTAGCTACTGGCTGGCTGGCTAGTTAGCTACTGGCTGGCTGGCTAGTTAGCTAGCTAGAGATGTTACAGCAACCCACAATCAGATTTATTTTCCTGTAACATAAAAAGTTAGCTTTTTGGGTGGTAAAGACAGCTTTTAACAGAATAAATAGCTTTTGCTAGGCCTTCAGACACTGAGTGGAAAACAGCTAACTAGCTAGCAAGCAGATTAGTTAGACAAATAACACATTCACGTTACCTGAAGTGAAATGTAGCCAGATCTTCATAGCAGTGATCTACGCACGTTGTTCTGTTGTGTTTCAATGAACCCCAACAACACAGCACTCAATCCTTAGCTACAGTAGCTAAAGTAGTAGCTAAAGTTAGCTACTGGCTAGCTAGTTAGCTAAACAACTTCTTGTTGTAGCTTTCCTTCAGACTAGATGCTTTGTGGCATATTGCTGCCTTTCACAGGTCGGAGTGCGAATTACAGATTTGGGACACAGAAATAGGGGATTGGCTAAGGGGAGCTAGCTGCAACTTGTTGATGGCGCTCACTAGCTTTAGTTACTAAGGGGCTCCCGAGTGGTGCAGCGTTCTAAGGCATTGTATCTCAGTGCAAGAGGAGTCACTACAGACCCTGGTTTGACTCTAGGCTGTATCACAAGCCGTGATTGGGCTACACCATAGGGCGGCGCACAATTGGCACAGCGTCGTTAGGGTTTGGCCAGGGTAGGCCGTCATTGTAAATAAGAATTTGTTCTTAACCGACTTGCCTAGTTAAATAAAGGTTAAATAAAATCAAAAATCTTACCCCATGCAACAGGAAATGGTCAGGGGCCAAGATTCAACATTTAACAGTTCTCAAATTTTTGTCAAAACAGGTCTATTAGATAGAACTATCACAAATGTATTCCGTAATCTAAATGTTATTCTTGTTTACAGACTTTACAACAAAGATGCCGTGATTGAGTTCCTTCTGGATAAATCCGCAGATAGACCCAACAGCGAGGTTGTATCACACCTTCGTGGCATTAAGGTATGGTAATTAGGCCACACATATCATTTAGTGATGGTGAGAAAATCTACAGTTACATTGCAATATTATTTTTGGATGATATTATATTGACTCTTAAGTGTTGATTTGTAAAAAACATCTTCTGAAATAGCAAGCCAACATCTTTCTTGCACTTTTATTTCCCTGATTGATCAGAATTCGTTTTCTCGTGCTCTCTTGTATTTCTGCAGCAGACATATAGTGAGCAATATGTTTGGAACATCACATTGCAATAAAATATCACTACCAAATTACAATACATATAGAATCGTGAGAATCGCAATACATATCGTATCGCCACTTAAGTATCGTGATAATATCTTATTGTGAGGTCCCTGGCAATTCCCAGCCCTAATATCATTGCATTATCTAAAGGGAATCAAATGAAATGATAACCCATAATATTATGGTGTGTGTGTCATTCCACAGGATATAAAGGAGCTGAACCTGACTGACAACCCAGCCTGGGAAGGCGAGAGGAGGAACACCAAAGGGGACCGCTACGAGGACATGCACTGTGCCATGTTCATCTGTCCTGTAGTGGGCCTGGAGATGAATGGCAAACATAGGTACTGTGTGCGTGTGCGTGCACGTCATTCCTCATGGATTTCTTCATCGCTCTGAGGGACCTACCTAAATTTGTCCAATTAGTAAGGCCTGTTCTCCCTTGCAAAATGTTTTGCTACGGTGTGAACTAATGTATAGGACCCTAGATACTAGCATCTCGTCAATGTCTCACCATCTTATTCAATGAGAAGCATAGATGGGTGCAGTTTGTTCTTACAGAGTACTGGCACTGAATCTAATGCAGTTGCCTCTAGCCTGAGTCTCGGCCTGACTTCACAATGACAGTAACGGGGTTGGCAAGAGCGCACACAGATCTGGGACCAGGGTCTGTGCAGTAGTACTCTAAACTGTAGAGGACGCTAAGCTGTAGAGATGAGATTGAGTGATAACGTGAGCCACTCCACTATTTGAGCATTGTCACTTTCTTTAAGAATTTTTTTAAGGACAATATAATTCTGAACTCCTTCTGGATAGGAATAGAAGGAAGTAGACGGGCAGGTAGACAAGAGTAAAAGGGGGACAATAGAGGTTTGTTGCATCACAACCTTAACCCTTGTGTGTGATCTTGTCTCTCAGGTTCTGTTTTCTGCGTACCTGTGGTTGTGTGTTTTCCGACCGGGCCCTGAAGGAAGTCAAGACTGAGATATGTCACAAGGTTGGTCAAGACTATGTAGCATCCTCTCCAACAAGCTATCTGCTGTTCTGCAGTTGGCTGACTTTCAAGTTTTATTGTACAGTTTCTAGCAAGCTCTCGCCCAACAATGCAGTAACTAATATCCATAGTACACGTGAGAAGTAGATGAGCTATATGCAGAGTCAGTTCCAGGGTCAGTACCTATACCTTATTTACAATGCAATTAGTGGAACCAATGACAGTAGTGAGGGGTGTGTCATAATGATTACGTTAATTCAAATTAATTAGGGAAACTGTAAAAAAAAAAAAAAATGTTATATGGCATATTAAATATATTACGCTATTATCATATAGAAACATAATGGAATATTGTACATCATATTAGCATCAACATACATTATTGCTTCATTCAATTCACAATCATTTCGTATTTCATTTAATTTTTGTTACATAATATTTTGGTTCAACTTTAATATATAATGAGCATCATGAAATTATTATGTGAAATTGAATGAAACAATAATTTATGTTCATTGTTTTTTTAATCTACAATAATAGTGTTTAACATGATTTTTGAATGACTACCTCATCACTGTACCCCACATATACAATCTGTGAGGTCCCTCAGTCGAGCCGTGATTTTCAAATACAGATTCAACCACAAAGACCAGGGAGGTTTTCCAATGCCTTGCAAAGAAGGGCACCTATTGGTAGATGGGTTAAAATATAAAAAGCAGACATTGAATATCCCTTTGAGCATGGTGAAGTCATTAATTACACTTTGGCTGGTGTGTCAATGCGCCTAGTCTCAGTTGCCGGAGAGGAAGGAAACCACTCAGGGATTTGACATGAATCCAGTTGTGATGTTAAAACAGTTATAGAGTTTAATGGCTGTGATAGGAGAAAACTGAGGAAGGATAAACAACATTGTAGATACTCCCCAATACTTACTAACCTCATTGACAGAGTGTACAGAATACTTTTTTATATATTTTTTTAAGCATCCTGTTTGCAACAAGGCACTAAAGTAATACTGCAAGAAATGTGGCAAAACAATTAACTTTTTGTCCTGAATACAAGGTGTTTTGTTTTGGACAAATCCAATAGAACACATTACGGAGTACCACTCTCCATATTTAAGCATAGTGGTGGCTGCATCATGTTATGGGTATGCTTGTAATCGTTAAGGACTGGGGAGTTATTTACCGAAACAAATGTAGCTAAGCACATGCAAAATCCTAGAGGAATACCTGGTTCAGTCTGCTTTCCACCAGACACTTGGATATTAATTCACCATTTAGCAGGACAATAACCTAAAACACAAGGCCAAATCTATACTGGAGTTGCTTACCAAGAAGACTGAATGTTCCTGAGTGGCTGAGTCAGAGTTTTGACTTAAATCTGCATGAAAATCTATGGCAAGACCTGTATATGGTTGTCCAGCAATGGACAAATCAACAATATATTTGACATGAAAAGAATAATGTGTAAATATTGTACAATCCAGGTGAGCAAAGCTCTTAGAGACTTACCCAGAAAGACTCACAGCTGTAATCGCTGCCAAAGGGGATTCTAACATACAGTATATTGAATACTTGTCTAATGAAGATATTTTTGTGTTTTATATATATATATATATATATATACATATATTTTACATTTTGTCTTCCACTTTAACACTAGAGTATTTTGTGTATATCGTTAACAAAAAATGACAAATCCATTTTAATCCCACTTTGTAACACAACAAAATTTGGAAAAAGTAAAGGGGTGTGAATGCTTTCTGAAGGCACTTGTATGACTAGGTATCAGGAAATATGATAAACAGACTAGCAGCAGTGTATTTGATGATTGTATATGAGTCTGTTTGTGTAGAGTTAGAATGAAGTGTGAGTGGGTGGCCTTGTCCGATTACCCATACTTGTGTCCTAAATTAGTACTTACTCAGGTGGTAAAACAGGACTCTGCTGCCTGCTTGTTTGTGTCCCGCTTGAGTATGTGACAAAAGAAAGATGAATAGTACAGTCGTGGCCAAAAGTTTTGAGAATTACAGAGAAAAAAAAAATCATAAAGTTTGCTGCTTCAGTGTCATTAGATATTTTTGTCAGATGTTACTATGGAATACTGAAGTATAATTTCAAGAATTTCATAAGTGTTAAAGGCTTTTATTGACAGTTACATGAAGTTGATGCAAAGAGTCTATATTTGCAGTGTTGACCCTTCTTTTTCAAGACCTCTGCAATCAGCCCTGACATGCTGTCAATTAACTTCTGGGCCACATCCTGACTGATGGCAGCCCATTCTTGCATAATCAATGCTTGGAGTTTGTCAGAATTTGTGGGGTTTTGTTTGTCTACCCGCCTCTTGAGGATTGACCACAAGTTCTCAATTAGGTTATAGATCTGGGGAGTTTCCTGGCCATGGACCCAAAATATCGATGTTTTGTTCCCCGAGCCACTTAGTTATCACTTTTGCCTTATGGCAAGGTGCTCCATCATGCTGGAAAAGGCATTGTTCGTCACCAAACTGTTCCTGGATGGTTGGGAGAAGTTGCTCTCGGAGGATGTGTTGGTACCATTCTTTATTAATGGCTGTGTTCTTAAGCAAAATTGTGAATGAGCCCACTGCCTTGGCTGAGAAGCAACCCCACACATGAATGGTCTCAGGATGCTTTACTGTTGGCATGACACAGGACTGATGGTAGCGCTCACCTTGTCTTCTCCGGACAAGCATTTTCCGGCTGCCCCAAACAATCGGAAAGAGGATTCATCAGAGAAAATGACTTTACCCCAGTCCTCAGTAGTCCAATCCCTGTACCTTTTGCAGAATATCAGTCTGTCCCTGATGTTTTTCCTGGAGAGAAGTGGCTTCTTTGCTGCCCTTCTTGACACCAGGCCATCCTCCAAAGGTCTTTACCACACTGTGCGTGCAGATGGAAAGATGGACACCTGCCTGCTGCCATTCCTGAGCCAGCTCTGTACTGGTGTTGCCCCGATCCCGCAGCCGAATCAACTTTAGGAGACGGTCCTGGCACTTGCTGGACTTTCTTGGGCGCCCTGAAGCCTTCTTCACAACAATTGAACCACTCTCCTTGAAGTTCTTGATGATCCCATAAATGGTTGATTTAGGTGAAATCTTACTGGAAGCAATATCCTTGCCTGTGAATCCCTTTTTGTGCAAAACAATGACAGATGAAGAACAATGATTCCAAGCTACACGTTCCTTTTGGAGCTTCCAGTCTGTTATTCGAACTCAATCAGCATGACAGAGTGATCTCCAGCCTTGTCCTCGTCAACACTCTTTTGTTAACCTCTCTAGGGTACGTGGGATGGTAGCGTGCCACCTGTCAACAGCCAGTGAAACTGCAGGTCGCCAAATTCAAAACAACAGAAATCCCATAATTAAAATTCCTCAAACATATATGTATTTTACACCATTATAAAGATACACTTGTAAATCCAGCCACAGTGTCCGATATCAAAAAGGCTTTACGACGAAAGCAAACCAAACGATTGTTAGGTCAGAGCCAAGTCACAGAAAAACACAGCCATTTTTCCAGCCAAAGAGAGGAGTCAGAAATATACATAAAATTAATCACTTACCTTTGATGATCTTCATCAGATGACACTCACAAATATTGTGTAACATGAAGTCCTATATGTTTTGTTCCAGTAAAGTTCATATTTAGATCCAAAAATCTGAGTTTACATTGGCACGTTATTTTCAGTAGTTCCAAAACAGCCTGTGATTTTGCAGAGAGCCACATCAATTTACAGAAATACTCATAATAAACATTGATAAATTAAACATGTACTTCTCCTTAATTCAACCGTTGTCAGATTTTTTAAAAACTTTACGGAAAAAGCAAACCATGCAATAATCTGAGTACGGTGCTCAGACGACAAATCAAGCCAAATTGATATCTGCCATGTTGGAGTCAACGTTAGTCAGAGATAGCATTATAAATATTCACTTACCTTTGATGATCTTCATCAGAATGCACTCCCAGGAATCCCAGTTCCACAATAAATGTTTGTTTTGTTCGATAATGTTCATCATTTATGTCCAAATAGCTTATTTTGTTAGCGTGTTTGGTAAACAAATCCAAACTCACAAAGCGCGTTCACTAGTTGCAGACGAAACGTCCCAAAATTTTGTTACAGTCCGTAGAAACATGTCAAACGATGTATAGAATCAATCTTTAGGATGTTTTTAACATAAATCTTCAATAATGTTCCAACCGGAAAATTCCTTTGTCTGTAGAAAAGCAATGGAATGCATCTCGCTCTCACGTGAACGCGCGAGACAGAGATTGTGGCTGCTGGCAGACCTCTGACTCATTCCCCTCTCATTTGGCCCCACTCACTCACAGTAGAAGCATCAAACAAGTTTCTAAAGACTGTTGACATCGAGTGGAAGCCTTAGGAAGTGCAACATGACCCCATAGACACTGTGTATTCGATAGGGCAAGAGTCGAAAAACTACAAACCTCAGATTTCCCACTTCCTGGTTGGATTTTTTTTCTCAGGTTTTTGCCTGCCATATGAGTTCTGTTATACTCACATACATCATTCAAACAGTTTTAGAAACTTCAGAGTGTTTTCTACCCAAATCTACTAATTATATGCATATTCTAGCTTTTATGGCAGAGTAGCAGGCAGTTTAATTTGGGCACGCTTTTCATCCAAAATTCCCAATGCTGCCCCCTACCCTAGAGAAGTTAACAAGAGTATCACTGACCTGATGTCAGCTGGTCCTTTTGTGGCAGGGCTGAAATGCAGTGGAAATATTTTTTGGGGATTCAGTTCATTTGCATGGCAAAGAGGGACTTTGCAATTAATTGCAATTCATCTGATAACTCTTCATAACAGTATATGCAAATTGCCATCATATAAACTGAGGCAGCAGACTTTATGAAAAATAATATTTGTGTCATTCTCAACTTTTGGCCATGACTGTATACGACGTTTAGAAAATCGATTGTACTTTAAATTAGACTTGGGCGGTGTCCAGATTTTCAAATTGTCATACTGTCCTTCTCTTATCCCAGGATTTACAGTATTAGCAGCATAGCAAACAAGGGGGCGCTAAAAACGCAAGAAAAGCCCATTGGGTCTCTATTACCAGAATGCTAAAACAAATTGTACAAATGAATTGTGAAATCACATAGTTTTCACTCATCAGCATTTCGCTAACATAAACTAATTGCTAAGACAGGCAAATCCAGCTCATTAAGTTATACAAGTGTAGCATGTCATTTTCAGTGAATGTGGACATCTTTCAAGCTAAAGTGAACGAGAGAAATTGTGCAAATGAACGAAGTTGTGATGCTGTTCTTCCTTCAGAAAAGCATGCATGTGTACAAGGAGCAGAGGGGTGAAGAACGGAGGGGGGAAAAAATGCTTGTAGGAAGTACAGGGAACAAATGGTAGTTGTACAGACAGGTCTTTGACTTCTGGCAGAAAGCTATTATAAGATATCTGATGGCAAATATTTAGAAGTGAATTGCATAAATGTGTACTTCATCCCCTCGTGTGCACCGCACAACAGCTCCCGCCATCTCCCGTTGTGCCATTTACAAACAAACATGTGACTGGCATAACTGTTATGTGGTACTACGGTGCTCTTCATAATGTAAAATATGACGGGTGAAATGAAGAACGTAGTCTCCTAACTTATTGCTTAAGTTGACTGCAGGTATTAACTTCTAAAGTATCTACAAATATTCAAATTGTTTGAAAATCTTCTAAGAAATGTTATTGACGATATTTTATTTCACCTTTATTTAACCAGGTAGGCTAGTTGAGAACAAGTTCTCATTTACAACTGCGACCTGGCCAAGATAAAGCATAGCAGTGTGAGCAGACAACAAAGAGTTACACATGGAGTAAACAATTAACAAGTCAATAACACAGTAGAAACCAAAGGGGGAGTCTATATACAATGTGTGCAAAAGGCATGAGGAGGTAGGCAAATAATTACAATTTTGCAGATTAACACTGGAGTGATGAATGATCAGATGGTCATGTACAGGTAGAGATATTGGTGTGCAAAAGAGCAGAAAAGTAAATAAATAAAAACAGTATGGGGATGAGGTAGGTGAGAAAGGGTGGGCTATTTACCAATAGACTATGTACAGCTGCAGCGATCGGTTAGCCGCTCAGATAGCTGATGTTTGAAGTTGGTGATCAGCTGTTGCATTGACAACAGCTGATCAATTAGCTATGGGGATGCACTACCAAAATCAACGAATAATGGGAAACAACGCAATTGGTCATGATGCATTCTCTGTATGCGAAAATGGAGTATGTGAATTTTCGAAAATCGGGTATATTTTAATGCCAGGATTTTATACTCATTTCCGCTCTTCATCTCGTAGAATTCGATGCACACTTGTCCACAATACATTGGAAGAGGTCGTCTGCGAATGTTAGGCCCAAGTTTTCTTCAAGTAGCCAAATAACAAAACTAGGCTACTTAATTGGGAAGATGCCGAATAGCAAAGCTTCTGTGGTGGTGTTCAAATGTACAGTACCAGTCAAAAGTTTGGACACACCTACTCATTCCAGGGTTTTTCATTATTTTTACTATTTTCTACATTGTAGAATAATAGTGAAGACATCAAGACTATTAAATAACACATATGGAATCATGTAGTAACCAAATAAGCGTTAAACAAATCAAAATATATTTTAGATTTTGAGATTCCTCAAAGTAGACACCCTTTGCCTTGATGACAGCTTTGCACACTCTTGGCATTCTCTCAACCAGCTTCATGAGGTTGTCACCTGGAATAATTTCAATTAACGTATGCCTTGTTAAAAGTTCATTTCTGGAATTTATTTCCTTAATTAATGCGTTTGAGCCAATCAGTTGTGTTGTGACAAGGTAGGGGTGGTATACAGAAGATAGCCCTATTTGGTAAAAGACCAAGTCCATATTATGGCAAGAACAGCTCAAATAAGCAAAGAGAAACAACAGTACATCATTATTTTAAGACATGAAGGTCAGTCAATCTGGAAAAGTTCCAAGGACTTTGAAAGTTTCTGCAAGTGCAGTTGCAAAAACCATGAAGCACTATGATGAAACTGGCTCTCGTGAGGACTTCCACAGGAAAGGAAGACCCAGTTACCTCTGCTGCAGAGGATAAGTTCATTAGAGTTACCAGCCTCAGAAACTGCAGCCCAAATAAATGCTTCACAGAGTTATAGTAACAGACACATCAACATCAACTGTTCAGAGGAGACTGCGTGAATCAGGCCTTCATGGTTGAATTGCTGCAAAGAAACCACTACTAAAGGACACCAATAATAATAAGAGACTTGCTTGGACCCCGAAACACAAGCAATGGACATTAGACCGGTGGAAATCTGTCCTTCGGTCTGATGAGTCCAAATTTGGTTCCAACCTCCGTCTTTCTGAGATGCAGAGTAGGAGAATGGATGATCTCCGCATGTGTAATTCCCACCGTGGCTTCCTGAATGGCTACCACAGCATTCTGCTGCAATAAGCCATCCCATCTGGTTTGCGCTTTGTGGGACTATCATTTTGTTTTTCAACAGGACAATGACCCAACACACCTCCAGGCTGTGTAAGGGTTGTTTGACCAAGAAGGAGAGTGATGGAGTGCTGCAGCAGATGACCTGGCCTCCACAATCACCTGACCTCAACCCAATTGAGATGGTTTGGGATGAGTTGGACTGCAGAGTGAAAGAAAAGCAGCCAACAAGTGCTCAGCATATGTGGGAACTCCTTCAAGACTGTCGGAAAAACATTCCAGATTAAGCTGGTTGAGAGAATGCCAAGAGTGTGCAAAGCATCAAGGAAAACTGTGGATACTTTGAAGAATTTCAAATATGAAATATATTTTCATTTGCTTAATACTTTTTTGGTTACTACATGAATCCATATGTATTATTTCATTGTCTTCACTATTATTCTACAATGTAGAAAATAGGAAAAAATTAAGAAAAAACCTTGAATGAGTAGGCGTTTCCAAACTTTTGACTGGTACTGTAGGCTAAGGTGTTTTTGGTCTGCTTAAAATAATGAGTATTTCATAATAGGCATATTATAATTTTTTACCCATACTGGATTAATTTTATTGTCATTGAAAAGTGTTTCTTGTTCTCTTGGCCGTTGTCAGAGCTTTTAAACGAAATATTAAACACATTTTTTTTCCTGAACGTGTCTGCATCGGGGGACTCTGGATGTGGCTGCGTTTTTAACGTCATGTTAATCAGGCCTTTTGATTTAAACATGGATGTTAGGCTTCCTGTTGAATTATTTAATTAATGGATCAAGCATTTGCAGTCATTCTGATCTTGCTCCCAATGATCCGTGCTTTACTTTATTATGTTGCTGCCTAATAGTCTGCCTATAACCAGTCTGAGTAGGCCTATAACACAATTCCTACTCTATTCAGAGTTTGGAGAAATTAATTGAAATGGAAATGAACTATTATCAGGCTGGTTATTTATTTATTTTATTTATTTTACCTTTATTTAACCAGGTAGGCAAGTTGAGAACAAGTTCTCATTTACAATTGCGACCTGGCCAAGATAAAGCAAAGCAGTTCGACAGATAAAACGACACAGAGTTACACATGGAGTAAAAACAAACATACAGTCAATAATGCAGTATAAACAAGTCTATATACAATGTGAGCAAATGAGGTGAGAAGGGAGGTAAAGGCAAAAAAGGCCATGATGGCAAAGTAAATACAATATAGCAAGTAAAATACTGGAATGGTAGTTTTGCAATGGAAGAATGTGCAAAGTAGAAATAAAAAATTATGGGGTGCAAAGGAGCAAAATAAATAAATAAATTAAAATTAAATACAGTTGGGAAAGAGGTAGTTGTTTGGGCTAAATTAATGCGATGCATGTCTGTTGAATTTGGAAAAATCCACCCAGCCGGGAGACGCTGCTGCGTTGCAGCTGTGGCATACTACATACTTTTTACTAGACGTTATGTGCTAAATAGTATGTGATGATGAGTACATAGTATGAGTACATAGTATGCAGTTAAAGTATGTAGTACGCTAATATGGTTATTCGGACACAGCCAGTATGTAGAATCCTATTTGTGTGCATAGTCAGTCTGTGTAGCCGTTTTGTTAGCTACAGTGGGCTCCAAAATTACTGGCCCCACTGACTGGCAATGAACAAACAATACTTAAAAAATATAAAAATATAACTATAGAGAGAAACTCAAAATACCAAAATGTGAAAAATACGTTACTTTATTAGTGTTTCAATGGAAACCACCAAAATCATTTATTGATTTAATTAAAAAACAATGTCTTGAATAAACAATGCACCCTTGAATATTATTGTAAATAACATCTACCAAAATTAAACCATTTAAGTTTATCTAAGTGTTGAGGAACTATATTGAGCCATTACGTCACTTCCTTTTTCACTAGGGTATAAAAATGAAGTAACACGCATGCAATATCCCTTTGTCATCCAACACCATGAAGAAAACAAAATAACTGGCAGTTCAAAAGAGACAGATGGTCGTAGACCTTCATAAATCTGGTAATGGCTACAAGAAGAGCCACAAACGATTGAATATATGACTGAGCACTGTCAGGGCAATTATTTAAAAAAATTCAAATGTTATGGAACAGTTGAAAACTTCACGGGTAGAGGACGCAAATGCATTTTGCCCCCCAGGATGGGGAGGAGGATCGTGAGAGAAGCAACAAAATCCCCAAGAATAACTGTGCAGGCCTTGGTGGCGTCTTGGGGTCACCAGGTTTCAAAAAGCACCATCAAACGCACCCTCCACAACCACAGGCTCTTTGGAAGGGTTGTCAGAAGAAAGCCCTTAATGACCCCGAGACACAGACACAAGCGCTTGGAGTTTGCCAAATGTCATTTAAATTATGACTGGAGGAAGGTGCTCTGGTCAGATGAGACGTTTTGGTCAGATACAGCATCGGCATGTTTGGCGTCGAAACAGAGATGCCTACAAGGAGAGGCACCTCATACCCACGGTGAAATATGGTGATGGGTCAGTGATGTTTTGGGGATTTTTTTAATTCCAGAGGTCCAGAGGCACTGGTTAAGATTGATGGCATAATGAATTCCACTAAGTACCAGGCAATTTTGGCTGACAATCTGGTTGCCTCTGCCAGAAGGCTGGGACTTGGCCATGTGTGGACTTTCCAACAAGACAATGACCCTAAACATGTCACAGAACCATTTCTGTGTGGATCTTGAGTTAACAAAATCAATGTTCTGCCATGGCCATGTCAGTCACTGGACCTCCATCCAATCAAACCTGTGGGCTGAGTTGAAGAGGGCAGTTGATAAGCGAAAAACCCAAGAATGTGAAGGATCTTGAAAGGATCTGCATAGAGGAATGGTCCAAAATCCCTCCAAATGTGTTCCTTAACCTTGTCAAACATTATAGGAAAAGACCATGCTCTTATCCTTGCCAGAGGTGGTTGCACTAAGTTATAAATGAGTGCCAATAATTATGAAACCTTGATTTTGGTGAAATGTATTTTGGTGGGTTTAATAAAGTACAGTATTTCTCACATGTTGCTATTTTGAGTTGATCTCTAATTATATTGTTTATATATTTAAAGTATTGTTTGTGCATTGCCAGTCAGGGGTGCCAGTAATTTTAGAGCCCACTGTATTTAAGTCTTATGGCTTGGGAATAGAAGCTGTTGAGGAGCCTGTTGGTTTCACACTTGTTTCTCCAGTAACACTTGCTGCACAGAAGCAGAGAGAACATTCTATGGCTTGGGTGGCTGGGGTCTTTAACCATTTTCTGTGCCTTCCTTTCACACTCTCTGATATGGAGGTCCTGGATGTCAGGGTGCTCGGCCCCAGTGATGTACTGGCATTTGGATTTGACATGGGACCTCCCTTGCTGTGTTTTTTTCACAGTATTACTTCAGTGCCTTTGCATACAAGATTCATGGTTGGAAAAAAATGTATTCTGTATATTTGTATTCTTCTTTTTACTCTGTCATTTAGGTCATTATTGTGGAGTCACTACAATGTTGTTGATCCATCCTCAAGTGTTCTCCCATCACAGCCATTGAACTCTGTAGCCAATAGCCCCATCGTAATATCCCTAAGCAGTTTCATTCCTGTCCTGCAGCTCAGTTCAGAAGGACGACTGTATCTTTGATGTGTCTGGGTGGTTTAATACCTAATCCATAGCATATCTATGAAGTTGATCATGCTTAAAGAGATATTCAGTGTCTGGTTTGTAATTGTTACCAATCACTGAACTTCTTTGAGGCTTTCAAAAATCTCCCTGGTCTTAGTCCCTTTTGAACTGCCAGTTCTTTCTTCATGGTGTTGGATGACAAAGGGATATTGCATGCGCATTGAAATTCAATACTTAACTGAGGGACCTTACAGATGTTGTTTTTAAGTTACATGGACTCACACGGAGTGATTTGTTTAGCCAAATTTTACTCTTGAACTAATTTAGGCTTGCCTAAACAATGGGCCTGAATACTTATGATCCACAAACTTATATTTTATACTTTCTATATATTTTTTATACTTATATTTTAGTTATGCATTTTTTCCCCTTAAATGTTATATTTTTTCTTCCACTTTGACACTCAAGTATTTTGTGTAGATTGACTAAGACATTACAATTCATTTTAAGATTGTGTTGTCTATGGGTTGGTTGGTGTGGTATGCAATTTGGAGTGGGTCTGGGATGATGGTGTTGTGTGCAATAACCAGCCTTTCAAAGCGATTCCTGATTACAGACTAAGACATTACAATTAATTTTAATCAAACTGTAACACATTTGAAGAAATCCAAGGGGTCTACAGGGCGGTAGTCATTGTGGCAGGTAGCCTTACGTGCTGACCACATCGCTCGTGCGCATGTAGATTTTTTTTGCACCCACACCAGACGTGATCAGGACACACAGGTTGAAATATCAAAAAGAACTCTGAAGAAACTATATTAATTTGGGGACAGGTCAAAAATCATTTAACATTTTTGGCAATTTACCTAGCTAGCTAATTTGTCCTGGAATATAAGCATTGGGTTGTTATTTTACCTGAAATGCACAAGTTCCTCTACACCGACAATAAATCCATAGATAAAAGGGTAAACTAAGTTTGTTTCTAGTAATCTCTCCTCCTTCAGGCTTCTTCTTCGGACTTTATATTTTGGTTTTACAACTTTAATTTGCATTACCACCACCAACTGGACAGTTTATCTTTCAATCACCCATGTGGGTATTTGCTCCTAAAAAACTATGAGGAGATGGGAGAGGTGGAACTTGCAGAGTGTCAAGTGTCACAAATAGAACCAAGTTCAATTTTAGCGCCTGGCTATGCAGACGCGTGCGAGCAGTGTGGGTGCAATGCTTGAATAACATGTATGTGTACATTTTGTTTTGCAACGCTCATGCATACAACGCGGGGGGTGTGGTCAGCATGTTAGAGTTCTTGGGAAGAGGAATGATGGTGTTCAGCTTGAGACTTGGGGATTACAGACTGGGACAAGGAGAGGTTGAAAATTACCAGGAATATGGTTGCCAGCTCTTCTGCGCATGCACTGAGGATGTGCCCTGGAAAATCATCCAGCCCCGTGGCCTTGTGAGTGTTGACCTGATTGAAAACCTTACTCACGTCAGCCTCGACGAGCGAGATCATCCAGTCCTCTGGGTTGGCGGGGGGCCCTCATGCAAGGCTTGGTATTGTTTTTGTCAAAGCGTGCATAAAATGCATTAAGTTTGTCTGGTAGAGAGGCATTGTTGGGCAGATCCCAGCTGTGTCTTCCTTTGTAATCCGTAATGGACTGTAGCCCCTGCCACATGCAGCAGGCATCGGCGCCTGTGTAATAGGATTCCACTTTGAGCATATTGTCCTTTTGCTTGTTTGATGGCTCTGCAGAGGTCGTAGCAGGACTTGTTTGTGTCCTCAGCCGTGGCATCAGAGTTGGCAGTGATAGCTCTGTGTGTGGGTGCCCCTGTCCTTTACCTTAGTGCCAACCTCTTGTGTCAATCCAGAGCTTTTTATTGGGGAAGCAGTGAATCTTCACTGAGGGTACAATGTCGGCGATGCATTTCCTGATGAAGTCAGTCGGGGTCAGTCTGGCTCATGTTGGGTACCAGAGCTCTAGTTGTAGTGACATCAAGGATGATCAAAGAAAATTGGATGCACCTAATCTCAATTTGGAGTGTCATAGCAAAGGGGTGTGACATGAATACTTGTGTAAATGAGATTTCTGTATTTTCAATACATTTGCTAACATTTCTGTAAACATGTTTTCACCCTGTCATGATGGGTTATTGTGTGTAGATGGGTGAGAGAGAGAAATCAAGGGCTATGAATACATTCTGAAGGCACTACTTAAAAAGTAGCTACTAATTTTTCAATTTATAATATTTTTTTAAAAGTAAATAGTTTCAACGGAATTGAAAAACCATCCCGTGGCTAGGGTTGTTACAGCGACCGTATTACTGCCACACCGGCGGTCACGAGTCATGAAGGCAGTCAAATTTCATGTGACTGTTTAGTTACAGTAATTAGGCTTCTCCATGTTCTGATGCTGCTGGTCATTAGTAGTCTACCAAACTTGCTAACTGCCTGGTATTCTGCACTCTATTGTCCCTCTAACCACTCTGACATCAATGCAAATGTATTTGAAAATCAAACACTTATTAATGAGAGCTCAACGGTTCACCACATTTTTATAGGCTATGCAATTTTGTGAGAAAACAGAATGATGGCCTCTATTAAAAAGAGGATCTCTTCAGATTTCTATAGGCTAGGCTTACTATATTTATTTCTTAACTTTCCTAGTACTAAGCAAATATTAAGCACATTGCTTATCTTTACAACAGGAGTATAGCCTTCCTGGCTGGCATGAAAATGAACCACAGGAAAAGCATCCTCTATTTGCTATGACAGAGATGCAGAGATGACATTTCTTTCCCCCTGACCCTGTTTCGAGACAGGTGCATGATAATGGTCCATTCTACATCAAAATGAATTTCACACATATATTATTTAGTATATGTAAAGACGAGATTAAATCAAGAATAGTCTGATGGGTGACAATATTAGCCTTACACTTGTGAATGTATATATTATCACTTGTGAATGATGCCCAGCTAAAGGCAAGAAACGATGACTTTTTCTAAGCATAGTCGCACGCCTCATGTAGCGTAGCCCATAGGCCAATATGTTTTGATAAATCAAATCAAATGTATTTATATAGCCCTTCGTACATCAGCTGATATCTTAAAGTGCTGTACAGAAACCCAGCCTAAAACCACAAACAGCAAGCAATGCAGGTGTTGAAGCACGGTGGATAGGAAAAACTCCCTAGAAAGGCCAAAACCTAGGAAGAAACCTAGAGAGGAACCAGGCTATGAGGGGTGGCCAGTCCTCTTCTGGCTGTGCCGGGTGGAGATTATAACAGCACATGGCCAAGATAATCAAATGTTCATAAATGACCCTCATGGTCAAATAATAATAATCACAGTAGTTGTCGAGGGTGCAGCAAGTCAGCACCTCAAGAGTAAATGTCAGTTGCCTTTTCATAGCCGATCATTAAGAGTATCTCTACCACGCCGAGAGAGAGAATTAGAGAGAGCATACTTAAATTCACACAGGACACCGGATAAGACAGGAGAAGTACTCCAGATATAACAAACTGACCCTAGCCCCCCGACACATAAACTACTGCAGCTTACATACTGGAGGCTGAGACAGAAGGGGTCAGGAGACACTGTGGCCCCATCTGATGATACCCCCGGACAGGGCCAAACAGGAAGGATATAACCCCACCCACTTTGCCAAAGCACAGCCCCCACACCACTAGAGGGATATCTTCAACCACCAACCATACCATCCTGAGACAAGGCCGAGTATAGCCCACAAAGGTCTCCGCCACGGCACAACCCAAGGGGGGGCGCCAACCCAGACAAGAAGATCACATCAGTGACTCAACCCACTCAAGTGACGCACCCCTCCTAGGGACGGCATGAAAGAGCACCAGTAAGCCAGTGACTCAGCCCCTGTAATAGGGTTAGAGGCAGAGAATCCCAGTGGAGAGAGGGGAACCGGCCAGGCAGAGACAGCAAGGGCGGTTCGTTGCTCCAGAACCTTTCCGTTCACCTTCATACTTGATAAGGTTTTTTATCACAGCTAAAGTGGCCAAATAACTTCTAAAAATGTAAGCACATTAATCCAATTTACAAGGTGTGTAGAGCCTAACTGGCATAACATAAGCAGCGTGTGAGTTTCAAGTTTGGGGAAGATCATCTTCACCATTAAAAATACACCTTTATAATAAAAGCATTATATGCATAATGCTTTTTGGTCACTTTTGATAATGATGTTTTCCCGCTAGTGGAACATTTGTGCTTAGCCATGTGTGCATTGCTGCGCTTATAATGTGAAGAAATAGCCTAATAGTTTAAACATTTTAAGCTAAATGTTGTGATCTGCTGTGTCAGCCTCATTGCTTAAAAACGTTTGTTTTGATGCTAGTGGTTGTATTAATTTGGGATCTATCGCATCCCACAACTGTCCCAGACTATGTTTAGAATATTTTCTCACACAGAATAGAATAGGTCGATTTTTGTACTGTGGGAGACAGTTGATTGACATAGGCTAGTGCTTAGGCCTGCTCATGTTGTTGGCTGACGAAAAGTAAATGTGGACAGTTCTTCCAATATCTTCAATATGCACCTCGGAATTGGATAAGGACGTGCGCAGTTGCGTCTCGGATGTGTCTGTCTTCACTTGTAGCCTGTGAGAAAGACCCGATCACGTGATGGAGAGACATGTGAGTGAGATGATTGGTGCTTCGGGATTTTTCTAGGGTGTATTATGGCCACACAAAGGGAATGCCACCGTGAAATTCGAGGCATTTATCAGGTGCTTCTCAAATTGTGAACGAGAGACTGATGAAGTGTGTACAGCCTTTGCAAAAAACTAAGCAGAGCTCATGCCTTTCAATCAACCTTTTTCAAATCATCATTAGTCGCATCATGAAGCCTTACAATGTATTAAAAATTCAAAACATATAGCCCCCACGTTTGTAGAACAACTTGTTAAATTAAACTCTAAATTAAGCTTATAGGAGTACCTATTTCGTTGTTAACTGCTCAACACAGAATAGCTGCATGTGCGCACTCCCTCAAATCGCTTAGAGAAAATATCCTATTCTATTTTATTCAGCTTTGTTCAATTGTATTCTTCATACTATAAAATGTCACAGAATTCTAAGCAAATCTTGTCTGCTAAATGAACTAGTTTAGCCCATAGCCATATGGCATAGTCAGATCAGGACCTAACATAAGGACAACTCAGAGTATGCTATTCTGTTCTTCTGAAATAGACTACATTTTCATTATATCATGTTTCTTTAGACCTGTCTAAAATAAATCATGGATTTATTGTGATAGTGTAGGCTATATTGCATGGAGTTATTGTGAAGGTGTAGGCTATATTACATGGAATTATTGTGAAAGTGTATGCTCTCTCTATTTATTTATTTGACTTTTAAAATGTAGATGCTTCAGAGGTCTGCATCAGTGTGTGGAAGCCAGGAGATGCTAAATATGAGACCGACAGTTATTTGCTTGACAATCACCGGCTGACGAAATTTGTGACTGCCAAAGCCCTACCCGTGGCTATTTCCAAATACCCCGGTGTACTGCCCAAGCCTAACCCTCACTTACACTACCCACTCCCCCGTGGTTTTCTTTGTTATACAAAACCTGCTGTTATAGTCAGTCATCTGTATATTGCCAGTTTAAGAATAACATTTGAGGCACTTCAGGTAGTTTGCTAATGGAGAGAGTGGTGCTGTTTGTGTGACTCTTCTACTGTAGATTACTCAACCTTCAGTACAGCTTGTCCTCTGTCGTGCCCTGCAGAATTTCTGTCAGATGGAGGTGGGGGGGGGTTTCTATCTGTGGACCTTTTAGCTGTTTGTGCTCACTTGTGAATGATGAACTGTTTTTGACTTGTTTGATTCCATTGAGTTGGCCACATTTCCGTTGCTAATGCATCAATAATTTGCTTTGATATGAACATACAACTCTCCCTTTTTGAGTTAATGTAATGATCCAACTTGTTGTTTAGCCAAATAAAGCATATAAAAGGTAGGAGCTACTGTTTCTGTATACCATGGTGCACATAGAAAAGCTCCATGGTGCCTCATCCACCATGCCTGCGCCATAAAGCTGTGACCATGAACCCAAAATTACTGACACCTACATTGCCTTCCTCTTATTTTGTGTACTTCTGTAATTTCCGTCATTTTTTTTTTTTCTTCTACACAATGTTCCTGTAGGTGGTTCTTAAAAACCATTATTTGGTCCACAGTAATAGCCTATGCATTACTTTGATTCTTGCTATGAAAGCGTCTGCCTGTCCCTGTTTCTCAGTCGTCTGCTGTGTGAGTGAGCCACGCTTACTCCCTCTCCCCACTGTGTTCATGGAGGAGGGAGGGATGCATTCTGAGAAGAAAAAGCATATGACCATTGCTCAAATTTGTTTTTCAAAGAAACTATTGTTTTCTGTGAGGATAATCTCAGCTTTCTGTGAGTATTTATTTATTTAAAAAATTTGTTTTACCTTTATTTAACTAGGCAAGTCAGTTAAGAACAATTTCTTATTTTCAATGACAGCCTAGGAACAGTGGGTTAACTGCCTGTTCAGGAGCAGAACGACAGATTTGTACCTTGTCAGCTCGGGGATTCAAACTTGCAACCTTTAAGTTACTAGTACAACGCTCTAACCACTAGGCTACCCTGCCGCCCCAGGGTAGCCTAGTATATAATGTATCTCTTGCCTTTAATATTGAGTTCATGGCACCACTTTACAACCGAGGTAGGCTGTAAGTATGGCTTTGATGTGCCCGCGGAGTAGAGCGCGCCATTTGCAGTGAATAGGCCTACTTCAAGTAGCTTAGGCCTAGCGCTGAAAAAGTCAATCCGCCATCATTACCAAAATGGAAAAATGTAATGATTTTATTATTGAAATATTGAAATAGCATGGACGACCGAGGAAAGACAAATTAGTACAATTTAAGGCCATGTGGCAAGCAATAATGCATACACTAGGGATGGGGGTGTAAGCATGTGGGTCTGGGCAGAGGAGAGGTAGATGTTGTTTGTTGGCGTCTGTAAGTTGTTTTTCGTATGCATATGTTTGTTAATGGTGTGGGGGGTTAAAAAAAATGCCTGGGAAAAAGGGTTTTGTAGGACATTAGCCAACAGTTACTGATTAGGTTAATCAATTAGCCTACATGGTTATATAGCAACAATATCATATTTGGAGTTAGCAATCTACCTAAGTGTTTTGAGTTCCCACTTCCTGGTGGTGAACAATATAGCCTATAGGCTAAATATAGATGTTGGTCAATTTCTCTGTAGAGCAACACATTTTTTTTTATAATTCTGTATCCTATTTTGACAGGTTGCACATCCAAAATATCAATCATGCATTCCATGGATATGTTTGAAATGGTATGATTCAAAAGTAGGCCATCTCAGTTGTAAAGTAACCGTCCATTAATATCGCGTCAAATCAGCATCTAATGTCCATGTCGAGCAAGATGAAACCTCATTGAAAAATGGTAGGCCAACATTTAGGCTTTCGTCCTTCAGACAAGGAGGTGACTGAACATGTTGTTGTGTTTGATGCAAGAAACCACTTTACAAAATAAAATGCATTAATATTCCCATACCATTATTACAGAGAATACTCACAACCGCTCATGCTATAAACACAATCCAGTTCAAAGTGAATGGCACCGATCCATATATGGCAATAGTTATTTGCATACAGGTCTACTGCACCTCTGATTGGTTATGGTCTGTGTAGAGTACTGGCTGAGTCGTGTATGTCGATGCAATAGAATCGTACTTCGATGCGTTCTGCCTACAACAAAATCTTCCATAGTTACTTTTGCATACTAAGGGTTGCATAATTAGTTTTGTTTCGGTATGTTGCGTTGAAAGTGGCTAATATTGCGATGATTCGATCACAATTCCCAAAGAAGAGAAAGGTTGGTTAGTGTTAACTAAGGGGGAAAACTCGAAAGTTGAGTGAAGTTCAGTCTCGTGCTTCTCTATGCGAGCTGATATTTCTTCTGTTCTGCAGTCCCGGGGGGAGCTGCGTACCCCCGCGCACAGCTTAGAGGGAATATTGGTTGAGAGCGCAGAAATTTGTTGGAGAGAGCAGATGTTCCTCGAGTGGATATGCCAAACTTGAGAGCTGACAAGTGTGAGTTTGGGCAAGCAGAACATCATTGCCACAGAAAAAAATAAGTATGTTTGAATAAAAAAATATAGAACCTTAAGCAAAGAAACATGATTCAAATGTGTACATTTTTATTTAAAATTGTCCAACAATAGTCACGTCTTTGTCAAGTTTTCACCACAGAGTTTCTAAACCATACTGTACTGTCTTTGTTTTAACTTTACATTTCTGATGTTGCTCTCTCAAGTCTTGACACCTTTTGGGTTTCAATTTCTCTTTTTTTTTCTCGATTGGATTTCAGGCTGATGAGGGCTGACTTAGTCGGATGCGTGTCTAGAACACCTTAAATTGGTCACTTTCATTGGAGTGATGGACAAACTAACAAATGCTTGCCATTTTTCAGTCCAGTGTTGTCATGTGATTGGTTGAGTCCTCTTGGGTGCATGATGTCAAACAGATGCGCTTCAGAACCATATGTTTAGCTTGCTAGCCAGCTTGAATAGTAAGCACTGAATGACTTGGAAAACCCAGCCTCAACTCATCCTCTGCTCGCTCGACCGCATCCTGCGCTCTCGACTGGTCTGTGTGCTGGCGGGACCCATCCTCTGCTTGCTCAACAACATTCTGAGCTCTCGACTGGTTTGTGTGCTGGCGGGACCCATCCTTTGCTTGCTCGACCACATTCTGAGCTCTCGACCGGTTTGTGTGCTGGCGGGACCCATCCTCTGCTCGCACGACCACATTCTGAGCTCTCGACTGGCTTGTATGCTCCTGGGACCCATCCTCTGCTCGTTCGACCACGGTCTGTGTGGGGGCGGGATCTTCTGCTCGCATGACCCCATCTTCTGCACTTACAACGCAGTGTTCGCTTGCTCAATGATGTGTCATCTTGCTCGACATCTTGCACGCAATGGACTTTAGAGGCTGATTTGACACCATACATTAAAACTTTCTTCAAATCTTTGTATTTATTGTCATCGAGCAAAATAGCTACATTTGTCACAATATTACTTTTTGTCCATATCACCCAGCTCTAGCACTTCCCCCAAAATAATTTAACATAATTCATCGCAAGAAATGGGTACATTTATCGTGATATGTATTTTGTCTATATCGCCCAGTTCTACTTCTCCATCTACCATGCCTGCCCCATCCACCACGCCTTCCGCCTGCCCCATCCGCCATGCTTTCCCGATCTGCCATGCCTTCCTCCATATCTGCCCCATTCACCACTCCATACGTCATGCTTTCCCGATCTGCCATGCCTTCCTCCATACCTGCCCCATCCACCACTCCATACGCCATGCTTTCCCGATCTGCCATGCCTTCCTCCATACCTGCCCCATCCACCACTCCATCCGCCATGCTTTCCCGATCTGCCATGCCTTCCTCCATACCTGCCCCATCCACCACTCCATACGCCATGCTTTCCCGATCTGCCATGCCTTCCTCCATACCTTCCCCATCCACCACTCCATACGCTATGCTTTCCCGATCTGCCATGCCTTCCTCCATACCTGCCCCATCCACCACTCCATACGCCATGCTTTCCCGATCTGCCATGCCTTCCTCCATACCTGCCCCATCCACCACTCCATACGCCATGCTTTCCCGATCTGCCATGCCTTCCTCCATACCTGCCCCATCCACCACTCCATTCGCCATGCTTGCCCCACTGTGTTCTCGCCTTTTATTGACGACATGTTCTATTTACGGTAACAATGTGATAAGAGAAATAGGACACACAATACACAGGGAGTCCTATTGAGAAACAACAGATGGCCTCTGAAAATCTATGTGCTGTGAACGTACGACAGGAACAACCAACTCCTAGCCGTCCACCACGCTAGCGGTGCTTTAATGCTGAGCCCCCTCGGTGTCATGGAAACCAGATAACCCCCAGATCTGTGCCTGTCATTATTCCCATGATGCCTCCTGCCAGCTGAGCGGAGGCTGAGCCAGGCTATATGAGGAAGCTGCCAGATGATAGGAAACAGATGCTGCTGTGGTATAGGCAGAGGGAGCAACACAACAGGTCACCTCTCTGACTCCAATGTTTAATGTATTCAAAGCATTTGGGAATTTCCATGAATAGCTACACTTCAAAACAAACAAGTTTTGGGTAAAAAAAAATGTATGCTGTACGATTTCCATAAACAAAGCCCTTGATAATATCACATGTTAAATCCATTGTTTACACAACATTTGAAAATGGCTTGATGTCAAAGTGAAAGTTGAATACCATAACAGCCTCTTCCTCATTTCCATTGGTTGGAACCTGTTCTCTTCAATTGGTGGTGCAAATGTAGAATAATAGTGAAGATATCAAAACTATGAAATAACATACATGGAATCATGTAGTAACAAAAAAAAAGTATTCAACAAATCCAGATATTTGATATTTGATATTCTTCAAAGTAGCCACCCTTCACCTTGATGACAGCTTTACACACAGTGCTGTCGCTGGCCTACACGTAGTACCTCATCATTTAAAAGTGGAATTATGTTTTTAGAAATTGTTACACATTAATACAAAATCAAAAACAAATGTAGAGTCAATACGTATTCAACTCCTTTCTTATGGCAAGCCTAAAAATGTTAAGGGGGATTTTTTTTTACAAGTCACATAAGTTAAATGGACTCACTCTCTGTGCCATAGTGTTTAACATGATATTTTGAATGACTACCTCATCTCCGTACCCCCACACATACAATTATCTATAATGTCCCAAAGTCGAGCAGTGAATTTCAAACACCAGAGTCAACCACAAAGATAAGGGAGGGCACCTATTGGTAGATTTGTAAAAAATTAAGAAAATTAGACATTGAATATCCCTTTTGAGCATGGTGAAGTTATTCATTACAATTATACAACACAGTCACTACAAAGTTACAGGCTTTGCCAGAGACGTTGCCGGAGAGGAAGGAAACCATGAGGCCAATGGTAACATTAACGTGGTTTAATGGCTGTGAAAGGAGAGAACTGAGGACGGATCAACAACGTAGTTACTCCACAATACTAACTGAAATGACACAGTGAAAAGAAGTAAGACTGTACAGAATAAAAAATATTCAAAAATATGCATCTTGTTTAGGCACTCAAATAAAACTGCAAAAAATGTGGCAAAGAAAATAACATTTATGTCCTGAATACAAAATGTTTGGGGCAAATCCAACACAACACATCACTGTGTACCACGCTTCATATTTTCAATGGTGGTGGCTGCATCATGTTATGGGTATGCTTGGCAAGGACTAGGGAGGTTCTTGGGGGGGGGGGAATAAACAGAATAGAGCTAAGCACAGGCAAAATCCTAGAGGAAAACTTGATTCAGACACAGGGACACAGCTTTTTAAGCAGGACAAATATAATAGCTTACTTTAAATAGATTGTTCTTAACATGTAATCCAGTGTAACAAAAAAACATTTTTTTTTTCGTTTTTGAAATGGCAATACATTTTCAAGTTGTTGCCACACATCCAAGCCACCATGTTCAGAGTTGTGTATTGGTCTCGCCTGTACAGTTTACTGAATCCCTTTGGTACAGTGGCCTATTTGGGTCTGTTGACAAAGTGCACCACATGTCTCTGAAGGGCCTTGTGTGGTGCAGCGGGGGGGGACTTATGAATTCCTTACTGATTATGGTTGCGTCATCCTCTCAACCAATGTGCCCCTTAAGGCGTCATTATACATAGTTCGAGGTTTGGTTTGCTCCAAGCAGAACTCGTCTAGAAACAAAGTGGCAATATTACAAAAATGAATATTTGTCCCTCTTGAGCCACCCTAGCAACAACATAGCCAGTACACTTCCTCAAAATATCCCAAATTAATGAAAAATTCATCAAGAAATCTGTAATAAATGTTGACATTTTTGCAGAGGTTGTCTTAGTTATGCAATTTTACATCTAAGATGTTTGGTGCAGTATTTCTCAAGAGAAAAAATGTGCATGAAAACTAGTCCTCTCTCGTTGAATGACAACAAACACGTGATTGAAGAATCCAGTCCATACTTCTCACGTAGGGCTGGGCGGTATACCCTATTTGACTATATACAGTACCAGTATTGATGCACGGACCGGTTTGAGTTTTTACTTGACCTTCTATAACAGTATTTCAATTCAATTCATCTATCAAATACAAGGGAGGAGCAAAAACCAACAGACACTCGGCCCTCCGTGGAATGAGTTTCATACGTGGTATAAATAGAGAGAACCCCCACTGAAGCCATCCTAGAACTACTCATAAAGCATATTTAGAACTTTTATTCAAAAAAATAAAATACAGTCAAAAACATTGTAATATGATATTTTGTCCATATCGCCCAGCCCTATTCCCACTCCTAGTAGGAGTAGCACTGTAGACCAATCACTGACGAATGGGCGTAGACTTCGGCTACTGAACTTTGATTTGTCTCAATAAAAAATGTTGTGTGCTCAAACAGCCGAAAAAATGAACAAAATGTTCACAATGTTGTCATAATATATGCAGAAACTATTCAGGCATGTGGCTTTAGTGATACCAAGTTTTTTATTTTTTTTTATCAAAAAGCATTTTTAGGACAACCGAGATATGTCAATAACAAGTCTTCTCTGGTCACCTCACATTCGGTTTCCTACGATTGGAGAGGAATTCATCTTTTAATTACGTATCCATGCAGTGACATTCTCAAGATTTGGGCTTAACGCACCAAGCAGCACACCCTAGCAGCACACTTTAGTACAGCCCTCTAAAGCGATTCAGTAACCAACAAGTCTATTGGAGATGTACATTCCGGTCAGGAGGAACCCCACGGACTCGTCAAAGTCCCACTGTGGCGTTGAAAAGACCGGTTTTGTTGCCTTGCGTGGCAAGTTGCCACCATGACTGAATGGGAACCGTGGCTTGCTGCAGGACCTTTTCCCTGTGCCACTGCTCCAGGCAGTCCAAAGCATCTGGGAAGGTCTTGCTCTCAAACTTGTTGGCAAACATGCTGTTTCTGTTGATGATCCACTGCAAATCCTCCAGACCGTAGATGCAGATGTCCCTGACATAACGACCTGCGGAAAGACGAGCAGCAGCAGAAAGGGCATCAAGATGAGATCAGATCAGTGTCAACTGCTGTTGTGTAAACTGTTTACTTCCTAATCAGAAGGCTAATCTAATCTGGAACCAAAGAGCAAAACATGCCCTAGACAAGTGAGGTCAAGACTGTAAACTGACAATGACTGGGATCAGGAGTTGTGGTACCTTTGCATCCATTGTGTTCCATCCCCTCTTGGTCCCTCCATTTTATTGCCCGGATCTCGCCGCTCCAACCTCCGTCTACATGACTTCCTGGCGCTTCTAGGAGCAGATAACCGATCCAAAACAGATTAAATCTCATTCTCACATTTCATTATTCAAAGCCTTTTGATTGTCATCAATGATTCATGGGACACTGATCTACTCATATACTGTAGATAAAGCAAGCTGCAAATAAATCAGAGCCTACAGTATGAATGAATTCCCCCAAACTTAATTTTAAGTCCTTTTAGGGAGTTTTTCCTAGCCACTGTGCATCTGCATTACTTGCTCTTTGGGGATTTAGGCTGAGCATCTGTAAAGCACTTTGACAACTGCTCATGTAAAAATGGCTTTATAAAATTGATTGAGCTAGGCTGCCCTACTGTACTTGAAACAATGTGGGGATGTTGAACACATTCCTTTAAGTTTCAAGCTTTATAAAGGCTAAAAGTAATCTTTGAACAGTGAACATCCCAAATAAATTTGTTTGCCTTTCATGAAATTACATGAACTCACAGGTACTGGGCCGCCAGGATTTATTGACTTCGCATAGCTTTTTCGTCTCCTAGGTGTTTGCTTTTGGAATGCATTTAAAATTGGAAAGGTTGTATATGGAAAGGTCTAGGGTTGTAGAAGTCTCATCTGTTTTCCTCACGGATGTAACAGTTCTAAATGTCCCTATATATTGCCATAAGCTCAGTACCAAGGGTGTTGTGGAGATGAACTTCTATTGGCCACTGTATTACAAAGTTGCTTGTTATGAGCAGTTCTAAAGCCTGGCCTTTACCTTTGATGTGATTGAGTGTCACCCAGTAGTGCTCATCTGGGCTGAATGTGTCTTTGGACCACTCCAGCAAGTCCCTGGACACCTGACTTCTCAGTACAAACTCCACAAAGGTCCTTGTTAGCGCGTAGTAGGCTGTTCCAAAGTAAATCTGCACCCCATGGGGTGGAGCACCCTTCTTTGGTGCTCCTCGCTTGGGGGCCACAAGGAAGCCCCTGATCTCCCTGTACCTCAGCTGAGTCCGGTGCCTCATGGACGCCGGCTGCTTGATGCCCGGGGTCATGTTCCTGTCCCTCCACTTCTTGCTCTGCATGTAGCGCACCAGCTCCAGGTTGCTTTTGACGGGGAAGTCCTGGCCGCACAGGTTGACCACCTTCCTCCAAGGCACCGGAGATGCCACCAGGTCCCTCATACAGTTGATGTCAGCCTGTAGCCGCGAGTAGCCGGCGTAGGTCACCATCTCGCTGCGGCTGACCAGGAACACGTTGGGGAAGCAGCCCACCAGGCTATCCACGGCTTCACTGTACTCCTGCGGAGCCTTGACGTCCACATGGATACAGTAGACATTCTGGGGTGCGTAGATGGCCCTCAGCAGGCGCACGAGCAGCTCGAGCTCCTTGTGGACGGTGAGGATGAAGGCCAGAGGGTAGTCTTCCTCCTCACGACTCAGCGGGCTGGTGACGAAGTGGAGCTCCCTCACCAGGCGGGAGCAGTCCAGGTCCCCACCTACACCCCCCATACCCAGAAGATAGCTCTCCACCTGGCAGTCGTGGCGTTGCCATGCTGGAGAGCCATCAGTGCTGGGGAGGAAGGCTTGGCAGTACTGGGAGAAGGGCCTGCAGCCCAAGGGCCCGTGCTGAGCCTGGGGATCTGTAGGGGCCTTGGTACTCAGGTAGATCACAGAGCAGATGAACATGCAGATTCCCAGGCAGAACAGGAAACTGCACTTGGTGCCTTCCAGCTGGAGCATAATAGTCCAGCACCGGACGGTCACCACGCAACCACCTGCAACAAAAGACCAAGGTTAGGCTGTGCTTTGAAACAACAAAGCCCGACTCGGGACAGTAAAAGTCTCTAAGACTCTGACCCTTCCATACAGAAGACCCAAAATTATCCATGACAATGTTTTACAATCTGAGACTCTGTTTGGTTTCCTTGGTGCTGCTTAGTTGGGGTTCTTTCTAGAGGTGTTTAACGATCCAGCATACAGCAAGAAAGAGCAGCTTTCTATGGAGCTCGTGGTAGTCCGATAACAACAGATTCAGACTCATGAAACAAGTGTTTAGAGAGAAAATACATTGCCAGTGCAGCTGGATGGACTTAGGAACCCGGCTCAGGAAGTTGAAGAAATGAAACACTAAGCAGTACAGGTAGCTTGCTCTCCTTTACCACTAGCAGTCTACTAGGTAATTGCTTCCCAGGTCCCCAGGGCCGTTACCAAGTGAGGCAATATTGCCTTTTCCTTTTGTGCAACAGAGGCATGGAACAGTCTGCAAACTACGTTTCACATCGATGTACTCGTGCTCCTTCTGTTGAGGAGGTGTGTACGTGTTTCCTGTAGGCCTAATCCACTCTTAATAACGTGTTGTGCTGTTTGTATTGTATGTCGAAATGTTTTAATGTTGTAAGGACTGCTGCTGCTTTCTTGGTCAGGTCTACATTGCAAAATAGGGATTTCTTCCTGGTTAAATAAAACATTTAAAAAATCAAATGTATGAAGAAGGACTGAGAAGCTCAGTTCTGGTGACTTTTTAAAAGGACATTCTAGTCCAAAAATGATTTTTGTTTAAATTATGTTGACACCATATTGGCTAAATGATTTGTTTAAATTATGTTTAACATATTGGGGCATGCATATAGCCTATGCATGTTCCATATTATCAGGTATGCTTTTAGCAATGAGCATTATCACCTGTTGCCCAACTGATGCAGTATTTTGGCAATAAATAAATAGGCTAAATCATGGGGTTGCCTATCTGCATTTACCCACTGTACCCTATTTGGCTAATCATTTTCTAGATACCAAATGTGATCTTTTAACTAGATAGCATCCTATTGATTAATTTTATGTCCCAAAAAACATACATAAACACAGTGAATGTAATGTAACACTACCTTTTAGGGTAACTTGGTAAACTGCTACCCGGGGTAACTCTACTTCTCAGATAAACATATTTTTAGGTGGGGTGGTGTTTTACACCAAGTTACCCTGTAATTGAGCCTTGTTACCTCTAGCCCCACTCTCCTCTATGCACTCATAGCAAATTGTGGAGCGGTAACATGCTTAACCATGACTCTGCATATTTAGGAGTTGAGAAATAAATAAAGTAGGAATGGAAAACTAGGATCCCCCCGATTTTTAACAATGGCCATCAGAACTGCTGTTTTCCCCGTGATTGTAAAACTTGTGCATTGACTGCTTGTCAGAATGCATGTTTCCCTCCCTATGGCACATGAATGCACCTGTAGAGGAATATTTATCTTGTATAGAACACACAACAAAAAGCCGACTAGGTACAGTGCCTTCCAGAAAGTATCCATACCTCTTTACTTTAGTCCACATTTTGTTGTGTTACAGCCTGAAATCAAAATGGATTAAATAGATTTTTCTTTTCACCCATCTACACACAATATCCCATAATGAAAAAGTGAAAATGTTTTAAAACATGTTTGCATGTTAAATGAAAATGAAATACAGATGTATTTCAATAAGTATTCACACCCCTGAGTTAATATATGTTAGAATCACCTTTGGCAGCGATTACAGCTATGAGTCTTTCTGGGTAAGTCTCTTTGCACATCTGGATTGTACAATATTTGCACATTATTCTTTAAAAAACGTAAAGCTCTGTCAAGTTGGTTGTTGATCATTGCTAGACAGCCATTTTCAAGTCTTGCCATAGATTTTCATGTCAATTTAAGTCAAAACTGTACCACTTAGGAATGTTGTGTTTATTTGGCCTTGTGTTTTTCGTTATTGTCCTGCTGAAAGGTGAATTTGTCTCCCAGTGTCTGTTGGAAAGCAGACTGAACCAGGTTTTCCTCTAGGATTTTGCCTGTGTGCTTGCTTCTATTCCAATTATTTTTATATATTAAAAAAATACTCCCTAGTCATGGCCGATGACAAGCATACCCATACCATGATGCAGCCACCACCATGCTTGAAAATATGAAGAGTGGTACTCAGTGACGTGTTGTTGGATATGCCCCAAACATAATGCTTTTTATTCAGGACATAAAGTGAATGTCATTGCCACATTTTTTGCTGTTTTACATTAGTGCCTTATTGCAAACAGGATGCATGTTTTAGAGTATTTGTATTCTGTACAGGCTTCCTTCTTTTCACCCCGTAATTTAGGTTAGTATTGTGGAGTAACTACAATGTTGTTGATCCATCATCAGTTTTCTCCTGTCAAAGCCATTCAACTCTGTAACTGTTTTAAAGTCACCATTGGCCTCATGGTGAAATCGTTGAACGGTTTCCTTCCTCTTGAGGCAACTGAGTTAGGAAGGACGCCTGTATCTTTGTAGTGACTGGGTGTGTTGATAAACCATTCAAAGTATAATTAATAACTTCACCATGCTCAAATGGATATTCAATGTCTACTTATTTTTTTTATTTTTTTTTTGTCTTCAATGCGAGGCATTCGAAAAACCTCCCTGGTCTTTGTGGTTGTATTTGAAATTCACTGCTCAACTGAGAGACCTTACAGATAATTGTTTGTGTGGGGTACAGAGATGAGGTAGTCATAAAAAAATGATGTTTAACACTATTATTGCACATAGTGAGTACATGCAACTTATTATGTGACTTGTTAAGCACATAAAATGGATGGAATACTTATTGACTCCCGACATTTCAGCTTTTCATTTTTAGTCTATACAAAAGAGTTAAAGTTTCATATGAGTAAATCAGTCAATTTAAAATAAATAAATTAGGCCCTAATCTATGGATTTCACATGACTGGGAATACAGATATGCATATGTTGGTCCCAGATACCTTAGGAAAAAAGGTAGGGATGTGGAGCAGAAAACCAGTCGGTATCCTGTGTGACCACCATTTGCCTCTTTCAGCATGACACATCTTCCTATAGAGTTGATCAGGCTGTTGATTGTGGTTTGTGGAATGTTTTCCCACTCCTCTTCAATGGCTGTGCAAAGTTGCTGGATATTTGCGGGAACTGGGAAACGCTGTCGTACACATCGATCCAGATCATCCCAAACATGCCGAATGGGTGACATTGAGCATGCAGGCCATGACAACTGGGACATTTTCAGCTTCCGGGAATTGTGTACAGATACATGGGGCTGTACATTATCATGCTGAAACATGAGGTGTGGCGGGGGATGAATGACATGACAATGGGCCTCAGGATCTCGTCAGGGTATCTCTGTGCATTCGAATTGCCATTGATAAAATACAATTGTATTCATGGTCTGTAGCTTATGCCTGCCCATACCATAACCCTACCTCCACCATTGGGCAATCCGCTTGCCCACACGACACCATACACGCTGTATGTGGCATTGTGTTGTGTGACAAAACTGCACATTTTAGAGTGGCCTTTTTTTCCCTCCCCAGCACGAGGTGCACATGTCTAATGATCATGCTGTTTAATCAGCTTCTTGATATTCCACTCCTGTCAGGTGGATGGATTATCTTGGCAATGGACAAATGCTCACTATATAGGATGTAAACAAATCTGTGTACAACATTTGTGAGAAATAAGCTTTTTGTGCTTGTGTAACATTTCTGGGATATTTTATTTTAGCTCATGAAACATGGGACCAACACTTCACATGTTGCGTTGATGTTTTTGTTCAGTATAATTATTTAGTAATTCCACTTTGACATTATGGGGTATTGTGTGTAGGCCAGTGTCACAAAATCACAATTTTATCCATTTTAAATTCAGGCTGTAACACAACAGAATGTGGAAAATGTCGAGGGGTGTGAATAGTTTCTGAAGGCACTGTAACTAGATGAACTTTTCTACTATGGGGTAGTCTGATTTTTATATTCATTACCTGTTTTGTTTGTAGAAGAAAAGTAAATGTTGACTGTTCTAGCATCTTCAAAGTGTTTTTATTTCTTCATATTACATCTTTTTCTGGAGGATCTAGCTATGATTTTGCCGTGGCGCCACACCATATGTAAATGACTACAGCGGAAACACTCTAGCTCCTATATACAATATCCCTTCTCTAAATAGAAGCACATGGCCGTCGTTACCTTCATTCATTTACATTTTTCAATAATAAGTGGACACGGCTTAATCATCACGTCGATCTACCAGTTGCTCCTGCTAACAGATTAATTATCTCCCTACGAAGTGAGCTACACTGCTTTGCTTCGTTCACCGAGAGTCAATAAGAATCGTCTAGAAAAAGGAGACGTTTTGCTCTTTAACACCCTCTAGAGTCGCCTAACAGCACACTAGAGAGACGTATTCTCACCTGAGACTTGCTGAAACCCTGTAATCGGTGGCAACCTGTCGCAGAGATTTGGACATTGGGCTTGTTATGGAAACGTGTGAGAGTATAATGAGATCACAAGGGTCTCTCACAGAAAGGACACAGGCCATTCTGACATTAGGAAAAGAACAAACAAATTTGATCTCTGCAGTAACTACGTCAACAGACAGAGAAAGCTGTCTAGGCATACTGACCCGTGAAGTAGAGTAGCTGTCTTGTTTGCTCATGACAAATGTTTTAACTGCCATTGATTCATTGTTGCAGTAACAGTTAATAGGAAACATTTTAACTGGAAGTTAAATCGTCGACTGGAGTTGTTTAATTTCGACAACTCAAAACATTGTGTAGAATGCAGTTTATCCAGTTAACTGATCTATAGTTCATCCAGTATGTCGCTATAGATCCCGTATGTCACTATAGATCAGTTGATCCAGTATGTTACTATAGATCAGTTAATCCAGTATGTTACTATAGATCAGTATGGTACTATAGATCAGTTGATCTAGTATGTTACTATAGATCAGTATGGTACTATAGATCAGTTGATCCAGTATGTTACTATAGATCAGTATGTTACTATAGATCAGTTGATCTAGTATGTTACTATAGATCAGTTAATCCAGTATGTTACTATAGATCAGTTGATCTAGTATGTTACTATAGATCAGTATGGTACTATAGATCAGTTAATCCAGTATGTTACTATAGATCAGTATAGATCAGTATGTTACTATAGATCAGTTGATCCAGTATGTTACTATAGATCAGTATGTCAGTATAGATCAGTTGATCCAGTATGTTACTATAGATCAGTTGATCTAGTATGCCACTATAGATCAGTATGTCAGTATAGATCAGTTGATCTAGTATGTTACTATAGATCAGTATGTCAGTATAGATCAGTTGATTCAGTATGTTACTATAGATCAGTTGATCTAGTATGTCACTATAGATCAGTATAGATCAGTATGTTACTATAGATCAGTTTATCCAGTATGTCACTATAGATCAGTTGATCCAGTATGTCACTATAGATCAGTATAGATCAATTAATCCAGTATGTTACTATAGATCAGTATGTTTCTATAGATCAGTTGATCCAGTATGTCACTATAGATCAGTTAATCCAGTATGTTACTATAGATCAGTATGTTACTATAGATCAGTTGATCCAGTATGTTACTATAGATCAGTATAGATCAGTATGTTACTCTAGATCAGTATAGATCAGTATGTTACTATAGATCAGTATAGATCAGTATGTTACTATAGATCAGTATAGATCAGTATGTTACTATAGATCAGTATAGATCAGTTGATCCAGTATGTCACTATAGATCAGTTAATCCAGTATGTTACTATGGATCAGCATGTTACTATAGATCGGTATAGGTCAATTAATCCAGTATGTTACTATAGATCATTTTATCCAGTATGTTACTATAGATCATTTTATCCAGTATGTTACTATAGATCAGTTGATCCAGTATGTTACTATAGATCAGTATGTTACTATAGATCAGTATGTCAGTATAGATCAGTATGTCACTGTAGATCAGTTGATCCAGTATGTTACTATAGATCAGTATGTCACTATAGATCAGTTAATCCAATATGTTACTATAGATCAGTTGATCCAGTATGTTACTATAGATCAGTTGATCCAGTATGTTACTATAGATCAGTTGATCCAGTATGTCACTATAGATCAGTATAGATCAGTATGTTACTATAGATCCATATAGGTCAGTATAGATCAGTATGTCACTATAGATCAGTTGATTCAGTATGTTACTATAGATCTGTATAGATCAGTATGTTGCTATAGATCAGTTGATCCAGTATGTTACTATAGATCAGTTGATCCAGTGTGTCACAGTATGTCAGTATAGATCAGTATAGATCAGTATGTTGCTATAGATCAGTTGATCCAGTATGTTACTATAGATCAGTTGATCCAGTATGTTACTATAGATCAGTATAGATCAGTAGTATGTTAATATAGATCAGTATGTTACTATAGATCAGTAGATCAGTTAATCCAGTATGTTACTATAGAGCAGTATAGATCAGTATGTTAATATAGATCAGTTAATCCCGTATGTTACTATAGATCAGTTGATCCAGCATGTTACTATAGATCAGTTGATCCAGCATGTTACTATAGATCAGTATGTTACTATAGATCAGTATAGATCAGTATGTTACTATAGATCAGTATAGATCAGTATGTTACTATAGATCAGTTAATCCAGTATGTTACTATAGAGCCGTTTATCCGGTAGGTCATTCTAGATCAGTTTATACGGTAGGTCACTATAGATCAGTATAGGAAGTCATGATTGCCAAAAAGAGCTGACTTTACCACCACCTGTTGCCATTATAAGATTAAACACTGCTGGTTCTCATGGAGACATACGTTTATTTGTTTATCACCAGTTAATGAACCCAATATTCAAACACTCCTAGGTGTTTGTAATTAATAGCTCATCGGGGCGATGTGTGTAACCACCACCATTTCGATAAATACAATCTTTCATCAACTCCAAGAGTTAATGAAACCCACACACAGAGAAAGAGCCTCAGGCAAAGGCTAGCCAGTTACCTTAATTGCAGTTGAGCCCGGGTCCTTTTGCTGAAGAAGATCTTAAGCATTAAACCCCTGACCAAAACATGGCGAGCCGGAACCAGCAGGGAGTCATGCCAGGTGCACACAGGGAGCTGGAACCATTGGTCGGCAAGCGATGGGCGGGTGGAGCTGAAGCTGTTGCTGCGCGCTGCTTTTGTTGTAGTTGTCTCTGGGAAGCACGTGGCTCGCAAGGTCGCTGTGCTCTGCGTGTTTCCCAGTTTTTTTTGTTTTGTGTGTGCGTCTGCGTCTGTCATTTCTTGCCCTCGCGTCTGTTTTTGAGGCACTCCCTCTGCATTTCCCCTGAGACATTGGCCGGCCCTGCCTGGTAACAGGCGGCTTCTCTCTCATTTGGCGCACACACACACACACACACACTCACACACACACACACACACACACACACACACACACACACAAGCACACACAAGCACCGGCAACCAACAGTCTCCTCCCCCATTCAAACTACTCCTGATGTCCTTTTCTTTCTCTTCCTCCTCTCTCTTTCGCTCTCTCATCCTCTCACCCCATCTCACTTCCTTTAATTTACCTATTTCTGATTTTTTTTAAATTAAAAAGCCACCCCAATCTCCTTTCT
Source organism: Oncorhynchus kisutch (assembly GCF_002021735.2). NCBI lineage: Eukaryota > Metazoa > Chordata > Actinopteri > Salmoniformes > Salmonidae > Oncorhynchus > Oncorhynchus kisutch. The sequence continues at coordinate 65,680,991 of NC_034178.2, forward strand.
TCCATTTTCAGATGTGCAGCAGTCACAGCATGGAGTATAATTTCCTTGCCTCCGTTTGCCTTTCTCTTTGCCTTTTTCATTTCGTTGCCTCTGTCTGTTTCTCTTTCTGTCTTGGTCTCTATCTGTCTGTGTTTCTTTATTTTCTTTGAGACCTCTCTGGTGGTTATGCTGCCTGTGGTTTGTTTAGTACTGAGTAGAGGGAGGCCAGCAGCGACGACAGCCCCAGCCAAGGTTTGTTTGCTGCCTGATCAGCGACTGAGATTAGCCCTCGTTGTGTTAACAGGGCCACATGTTCAGAGGTCACATTGAGCTGCCACCAGGACACAATAGGTCCCCCCTGCTGGTTGGCTTTTGTCTTCCTTTGGCTGAGTGTGACGTTATTAGTCTGCATGTGTCTAACCTCTCGTTTTATTAATGAATTAAACATTCAGTAGTGATCCACATAGATCAGTGTTTTTTGTTTTTATGGACAAATCGTGATAGGGAGTCCCATAGGGCGGCGTACAATTGGCCCAGAGTCGTCCGGGTTTGGGGAGGGGTAGGCCGTCATTGTAAATAATAATTTTTTTCTTAACTGACTTGCCTAGTTAAATAAAGGTTAAATAAAAAAATGAATTCCTGCACTTTTATTATCATTTCCACACTGGTCCATGCAGCATTTGGGCAAAAAAAATATAGGCCTAGTTAATATGTGAACTGTTAGAATCATGGAAACATGCTTACCAAGACCTACACCAGCACTGGTACACAGGCATTATTAGCTAGCTATGTTCGCATACATGGAGGAACGCTTCTCCCTCTGTCCCTCTGTCACGGGTGCCATGGTTGTTGTGGACCGGTATTTTATACAACAGCCATCTTTGTTCTCTTTTCGACTCCCTCGGCATTTGCAATCAAATGCCAGAACTTTCTCCATCTGCTTTAGCCATCATACTCTGCTTCCACCGGGCATCACAGTGATTTCAAAACTTGGTCAACTTCTGTGACAACAACACTGTTGATTGCCATTTCTTCCCCATCGCTGTCACCAGAAGACTACAATGTCTGGTTCAATGTTATTTTGGAGGATATTTTGTAAATGACATCGCCAAAGTCGAGGATAGGTAGTATGGCCAGAGGGTATGTTTGGCAGCGTGAATGAAGGAGGCTTTGTTGTGAAATAGGAAGCTGATTCTAGATTTAATTTTGGATTGGAGATGTTTAATGTGAGTCTGGAAGGAGAGTTTACAGTCTAACCAGACACCTAGGTATTTGTAGTTGTCCACATATTCTAAGTCAGAACCGTCTAGAGTAGTGATGCTGGACGGGCGGGCAGAGATCGGTTGAAGAGCATACATTTAGTTTTACTTGCATTTAAGAGCAGTTGGAGGCCACGGAAGGAGAGTTGTATGACATTGAAGCTCGTCTGGAGGTTAGTTAACACAGTGTCCAAAGAAGCGCCAGATGTATGTAGAATGGTGTCGTCTGCGTAGAGGTGGATCAGAGAATCACCAGCCGCAAAAGCGACATCATTGATGTATACAGAGAAGATAGTCAGCCCGAGAATTGAACCCTGTGGCACCCCCATAGAGACTGCCAGAGGTCTGGACAACAGGCCCTCCGATTTCACACACTGAACTCAATCAGAGAAGTAGTTGGTGAACCAGGCGAGGCAATCATTTGAGAAGTCAAGGCTGTCGAGTCTCGTGATAAGAATGCGGTGATTGACAAAGTCGAAAGCCTTGGCCAGGTCGATGAATACGGCTGCACAGTATTGTCTCTTATCGATGGCAGTTATGATATCATTTAGGACCTTGAGCGTGGCTGAGGTGCACCCATGACCAGCTCTGAAACCAGATTTCATAGCGGGGAAGGTACGGTGGGATTCGAAATGGTCGGGAATCTGTTTTTTAACTTGGCTTTCGAAGACCTTAGTTAGAAAGGCAGGGTAGGATAGATATAGGTCTGTAGCAGTTTGGGTCTAGAGTGTCTCCCCCTTTGAAGAGGGGGATGACCACGGCTGCTTTCCAATCTTTGGGAATCTCAGATGATACGAAAGAGAGGTTCAACAGTAATTGGGGTTGCAACAATTTCGGCAGATATTTTTAGAAAGAGAGGGTCCAGATTGTCTAGCCTGGCTGATTTATAGGGTTTCAGATTTTGCAGCTCTTTCTGAACATCAGCTATCTGGATTTGTTTGAAGGAGAAATGGGGGAGGCTTGGGCGAATTGCTGTGGGGGGTGCAGGGCTATTGACCGGGGTAGGGGTAGCCAGGTGGAAAGCATGGCCAGCCATAGAAAAATGCTTATTGAAATGATCAGTTATAGTGGATTTATCGGTGGTGACAGTGTTTCCTAGCCTCAGTGCAGTGGGCAGCTGGGAGGAGGTGTTCTTATTCTCCATGGACTTTACAGCGTCCCTGAACTTTTTGGAGTTTGTGCTACAGGATGCAACTTTCTGTTTGAAAAGCTAGCTGTAGCTTTCCTAACAGCCTGTGTATATTTGTTCCTAACTTCCCAATCTAACTCGGGAAGAAATTCCCATATGCCATTCATGCCTGTTAGCTTTGTGTGGGGTTGTAACATAGAATTAGAATACTGGGATGGACATGAGCCTTCTTATGATGGTCCAAAGGTCAGCCATGTTGGTCAGGGAGTTCTAGTGCTGTGATAAGATATTGTGCAAAACATTGAATGTGAAGAATTTATCTACACTGTATGTGTTTTTAACTCGACAGCCAGCCAGTTTTGGAGGAATGATTCCATAATTTTGTTTAATTAACTGCAAATATGCCAAAATACCATTCAAACAATTCAGTCAATCGACAGCCATACACTGACTCTAATCAGTTGATGATAGGACTAAGACAAGTTGTAAATGCAACAAGTACTGATATTGGATCATATAATAACACTCACAGCTTTCTAAGGAAACAAAATCTGAGACATTTATGGTCTATGTACATATATTTTAGAGGCTATAAATAGAAAATGTGTATAAAACCCATATAAACTGTATTTATAATTATATAACAATATTATAGGTTGACTATAATTCCATCACACAATTTCTGATACATCACATGCCTTACTTTATTTTCCTGCACCTATGCCTCCTGACATTCATTCCAATTAGACTGGTTTTGGATTTCTCCCTGACCAAGGTGGCTGCCATTTTGTCCCCATTTTGGAACTTTGAGAGTTTACGACATAGCCCCTCTAGTAATATAATAGGATCTCTATGGGTTGTAATATCTTAGTACTAGGCTATTCAACTATTTATTGTTTTGTGATTGTAACTATGTACCACTGACATTTGGATTGTGTTATTGATCCGCAGTACACTGACTGAACTATGACCTTTGCTTCATGTCTTTGTTGTTGCGGCTCTAAAGTACACCAAATGTATTTCATATGTTTAACTTGTTGTTTTTTTGAACATTGTGCATAAAATAGACATACCGTAGGTGAGAAGCCCTAAATGAAGCTTTTCATGAAGCCATCAATGTTATGTTAAATTCATGAATTAAAATAAGATACTGAAAAGCATGTATGTCATAAAAATAATGTAGAAAAATGTCAGGGCTTAGCTAAACCTTCTCTTGGTTGTAGTGTGGCGACCCTTTCAAAGAAGAAGACCTCGTCGTCCTCAACGGGACCAAGGAGGAGGTGGAGAAACTGAGGGAGATAATGGAGGAGAAGAGAGCCAAGGCCAAGGCAACAAAGGTTTGTGTTCCTAGAGTTTTCAAATCAAATGTTAAGGGTTAATCCTAACTTTCACTTAAAGGGAAAGTTCATCCAAATTACAAAATGACATGTTGGTTGCTAGCTTTTTTGCTTTTTTGGTACACTACAATTCCAATGCAAGAATGGTACCTACAGTGGCAAGAAAAAGTATGAACCCTTTGTAATTATCTGGATTTCTTCATAAATTGATCATAAAATTAGATCTGATCTTCATCTAAGTCACAATAACAGACATACACAGTCTGCTTAAACTAATAACACACAAATTATTGTATTTCTGTCTGTTGAATACATCATTTAAACATGCACAGTGTAGGTTGGAAGAAGTATGTGAACGCCTAGGCTAATGACTTTTCCAAAAGCTAATTGGAGTCAGCTAATGAGGAGTCCAATCAATGAGACAAGATTGGAGATGTTGGTTAGAGCTACCCTGTCCTAGAAAAACACTCACAAAATTTTTGTTTGCTATTCACAAGAAGCATTGCCTGATGCCACGAATAAAAGATATCTCAGAAGACCCAAGATTAAGAAATGTTGACTTTCATAAAGCTGGAAAGGGTTAAAAAAGTATCTCTAAAAGCCTTGATGTTCATCCGTCCACAGTAAGACAAATTGTCTATAAATGGAGAAAATTCAGCACTGTTGCTACTCTCCCTAGGTGTGACCGTCCTGCAAAGATGAATGCAAGAGCATGAGGTTAAGAATCCTAGTGTGTCAGACTTACAGAAATCTCTGGAACATGCTAACATCACTGTTGGCGAGTCTACGATACATAAAACAGTCAACAAGAATGGTGTTCATGGGAGGATACCACGGAAGAAGTAACTGCTGTCCCAAAAAAATATTCTTGCACATCTGAAGCTCACAAAAGAGCATCTGGTTGTTCCACAGTACTACTGGCAAAATATTACGTGGATAGATTAAACTAAAGTTGAGTTGTTTGGAAGGAACACACAACACGTGTGGAGAGAACATGTGTGGAGAAAAAAAAGTCACAGCATACCAACATCAAAACCTCATCCCAACTGTAAAGTATGGTGAAGGGAGCATCATGGTTTGGAGCTGCTTTGCTGCCTCGGGGCCTGGACAGCTTACTATCATCGACGGAAAAACGAATTCCCAAGTTTATCAAGACATTTTGCAGGAGAATGTAAGGCTTTCTGTCCGCCAATTGAAGCTCAAGGACTGACCCAAAACACAGAAGTCAATCAACAACAGAATGGCTTCAACAGAAGAAAATAAGCCTTCTGGAGTGTCCTGACCTCAACCCCATTGAGATGCTGTGGCATGACCTCGAGAGTGGTTCACACCAGACATCCCAAGAATATTGCTGAACTGAAACAGTTTTGTGAAGAGGAATGGTCCAAAATTCCTCCTGACCATCGTGTAGGTCTGATCTGCAACTACAGGAAATATTTGGTTGAGGTTATTGCTGCCAAAGGAGGGTCAACCAGTTATTAAATCCAAGTGTTCACATACTTTTCCCACCCTGAACTGTGAATGTTTACACGGTGTGTTCAATAAAGACATGAAAACATATAATTGTTTGTGTTATTAGTTTAAGCAGACTGTGTTTGTCTTGTTGTGACTTAGATGAAGATCTGCATAAATTGGTCATACAATTTTATCTGAAGTACAGGTAATTCCAAAGGGTTCACATTTTTGTGCTTCATGTCCAAATCATATTTAAGTAACTTAATTGAGTTACACAATCAATTTTAAGATACTTTAGGATGATTTGGAGAGGAAGCGCGAAAATTGTAATATAGGTACCATTGACTTGCAATGGATTTGTGCCACAAATGCTAAAAAGTTAGCATTTTAAACTTTGTCCATAGACTGTTTACAGCAGTGGTGTCAAAAATCTTTCCTTGGAGGGCCGAGTGTTTGTGGCTTTCAGGGATTTCAAATCAATTCAGACCTAGACAACCAGGTGATGGGGGTTCCTTACTAATTAGTGAACTTAATTAATCAATGAAGTAGAAGGGTGGAGCGAAAACCTGCAGACACTTGGCCGTCCGTGGAATGAGTTTGACACATCTGGTTGACAGGGTAAGGAAACAAATGTGTAATTTGGGTGAACTATCCCTTTCAGTCAATTTTCCACCTATTCATGATGCTTGCATGATGCATTGATGTCAAAGTGTAGATTTGACTCACCATAGGTAGAAGTTAGGATTCTCCCCTAGTTATGCGAGTTGCCTGGAATTTACGGTAAAATGTTTTTTTTGTTTCGTTTTTTTAGAAATCAAAGAAGAGCAAATTTTCTGAGACTGTTTCCAAGCCATCAGAGTCAAAAGGTAGGAAGTAGTGATGCACCTATAAAACATTTTTGGCCGATACCGATATCCAATATTTTCCTTGGCAAAAAAAACGATACCGATAACCAATATTTAACATTTTAGCAGCCTTTTTAAGCATTCTATTACAGTTAAATAGTTAACACACACATGGACACAGTGGTCTAAGGCACTGCATCTCAGTGCGAGAGGCGTCACTACAGTCCTTGGTTCGGATCCAGGCTGTATCACATCCGGCTGTGATTGGGAGTCCCATAGGGCGGCGCACAATTGGCCCAGCCTCGTCCGGGTTTGGCCGGGGTAGGCCGTCATTTTAAATATGAATTTGTTCATAACTGACTTGCCTAGTTAAATAAAGGTTACACACACACACACACATTCACCACACTGACCAAAAAGTTATTTTGTTGGCATTTATGTATGTCCCCATTACCAGTAAAACATAATCAAAACCTATTTCTTTCACTTACTTGCTGTGCTGTTTCGTTGTTCAGTCGTTTCATTCTCAACCAGGATTTCTATGGAACGCCGTTTGGGTCTTTGCATGTCAAAAAAGATACACATCAAATAACACTATTTGACATGTCAAATAAGCTTGTTGACCAATCAGGACCTGAATATGACTGTACTTCACATAATAATTTAACACGTTCATACATTTTTTACGTAGTTATTACACATTGATTACACTATCACTCATATTTAATATGTCACCACGATTCATCTATGTATGCTATGATGCTCGTAAAGTTGTCTCGCGCACCTACAGTGCTGGTCATAAAAAAAGCTAGCTAGCTCATGGATGCAAACATTGTTCTTCACTAAAAACAGAGAAAAACAACATCTGTTTCAGTAGCTATCATTAGCTAGCTAACTATATAGCTAGGTGTCATCATCTAAAATAACCTTAATTTATAACAGTTATTTTTTAATTAATGGTGGTCGGATCCATCTATGTGAAGCTAGCTACAATAAGGATTAGCCACAATAGTGGACTTTGCAGTTAGCCTTCAAAATAAAGGTGTGTAATTGACAGTGATGCAAATGAATACTCATAGTAGAATTATGCCATAATTGAATAGATCATGCTAAACGAGGTTGGAATGTTATATGAAATCAACAAAATATAATAATTTGTTAATTTGACAAAAATCTGTTGAAATCACGCTAGATGTATTATACTTTACAATTGTATTGGGGTTGTACTTATTTCACTATACAGTCTTACCTATGGATTGTGGATCAATGACATGGGTTATCAGTCTACTCAGTGACACCCATAGAACATTGGAATTGTAGCTCTTATTGCGGGACTCTGAAACAACTGTGAATTGAACCACATTTATTGTCAACCTATGTGTATTGAACACTATTCCAGAGGACAAATAATACTGCGTGGATGTTTTGTAGTCTGAGGAGGCGTTGGGAAAAAATATATTGGGTATTGAGTAGACTGATATCCCATTTCATTAATCCCCAATCCTTAGGTAAAGCTGTACAGTGCAATATGAATGTCAATACACACAATAGGCTGACTGGGCAGGTGATTTCACACAGTCACAGTCCCGTGATAAGAGCTACAACACGAATATTTGCGTAAACTCTTCACAGTTGTGTTCTGTGGGTCTCACTGAGTAGACTGATACCCCATTTCATTGTATCACATTCCAACATTGTTTAACATTGTCTAGTCTAAATATGTCATGATTCCACCAATTGTAACCTTCTGCATCACTTATAAAGAGGTACTTTTATTTTGAAGGCAAACCGCGAATTCCACTTGTGCCTAATCCTTATTGTGGCTAGCTTCACAACACATAACCCGGTCAGATCGAGCCTCACTAGCCAGATGAAGCTAGCTGCCTGCTTATAATGTTAGCTTTGGGCAACAGGGTTAAGTAGCTGGCTAGCTATTTATTTTCATGAACTGAAGTTCAATAGCTAATACTTACTCACAAGAATTCTTAAATAATTTCAAAGAATCATGAAAATGACTGCAGTGTCTACTTGTCATTGTTTTTAGGCTGGTTGTATTACTGCTAGCTAGGTACCAAGATAAAGCTAGCTAGCTACCCCAGAAGTTGCAGTCAAACAAATCATGTTTTATTACCAACGCGGTATTGTAAACACATCGTTCGGGACCGTTGTTTGCTTGTTTGCACACTTTTTTGTACAGCTTTGACAGTGCTACTGATAGTAATGGTGGAGCTTGGCTTGCACCTGCAAATTCAGAACACACAACATTCTATAATAGAACGGTGATATTTGACGTGTCAAATTAAAAGCTTATTTAATGCGTCAAATAGTGTTATTGTCAAATAGTGTTATTTGTCGTTTCTTTTTTGAAAGGCAAAGACCCAAACGACTTTCCATAGTATGTTGTGAAGTTAATAGTAGTGGCGCTATTACTGTGTAACTCCGGTAGGGCAACATCTGAACAACTGCGCACTTGGTAACGTTAGTGTGTACCGGTGCTCGACCAGTCACGAAAGCCAACATCACCCACAACAGAGGACGGTTGATTGTTGAGGGCAGTGAATTATATTATCTTGGCGTTAATGGATTTCGCCTTTGAGTTGTCTTGCTGAAATGTTCTTACTCTTTCAAGCGACTGCTTGACTTGTTGACTGCTCTATCTACACAGCAGACATTGTGGGCTAGGTTAGGAATGCTGTGTTACATGTGTAGCGCTAAATTTGACGTGGTGTCATTACTTCATGTACCTACGTTATATAGGTATGCATGTCAGCTTTGACATCGGTTTTTCACATCGGTTTTAAACTAGACATCGAGGCCGACACCGATGTTAGCCTTTTTAGCTAATATCATCCGATTCCGATATGTTCACCGATATATTGTGCATGCATATAGGAAGTGTGGAGGACATATCTTATTTTTGTTTTATACATATTTTATTCATCTACAAAACTCAAATGGGCCATGTGGACATAGTCAAATCAAATTGTATTGGTCACCTGCACCGAATACAACAGGTGTAGACTACTGTGTAATGCTTAACCATTCCCAACAGTGCAGAGTTAAAAAGTAACACAACATTTTAAAATTAAAAAAGTACTTTAAAGTTAGTAATGAGGCTATATACAAGGAGTACCAGTACTGAGTCAATGTACAGCCGTACGGGGTAGTTGAAGTAACAGTATGTACGTGTAGGTAGGGGTAAAAGTGACCAGGCAATCAGGATATATAATAATCAGTGTAACTGCAGTGTACGTGCAGAGTGTGTGGGCAGAGTCTAGTGAGTGTGCATAGAGCCAGCAAGGGGGTCAGTACAAAAATAATTAAGGTAAAGACATACACTGAATATAAACGCAACATGTAAACGTGTTGGTCCCATGTTTCAGGAGCTGAAATATAAGCTTATTTCTCTCAAATTTTGTGCATAAATTTGTTTATATCCCTGTTAGTGAGCATTTCATCTTTGCCAAGATAATCCATCCACAAGACTGGTGTGGCATATAAAGAAGCTGATTACACAGTATGATCATTACACAGGTGCACCTTGTGCTGGGAACAATTAATTACCACTCAAATGTGCAGTTTTGTCACACAACACAATGCCACAGATGTTTTAAGTTTTTTGGATCGTGCAATTAGCATGTTGACTGCAATAATGTCCACCAGAGCTGTTGCCAGAGGATTTAATGTTAATTTCTCTACCATAAGCCTACTCCAGCGGTTTGCTGATGTCAACGTTGTGAACAGGGTGTCCCAGGATGGCGGTGGGGTTATTGTATGGGGAGGCATAAGCTATGGACAATGAACACAATTTTCTCTATGGAAATTTGAATGCAAATGTACACTGACAAGATCCTGAGGCCTATTGCTGTGCCATCCATCCGCTCCCATCACCTCACGTTTCAGTATGATAATTCCATGTCGCAAGGATCTCTGTACACAATTCCTGGAAGCTGAAAATGTCAGGTGTTTCTGTACTGCACATGGGGCGGCAGGGTAGCCTAGTGGTTAGAGCGTTGGACTAGTAACTGGAAGGTTGCAAGTTCAAATCCCCGAGCTGACAAGGTACAAATCTGTCGTTCTGCCCCTGAACAGGCAGTTAACCCACTGTTCCTAGGCCGTCATTGAAAATAAGAATTTGTTCTTAACTGACTTGCCTAGTTAAATAAAGGTAAAAAAAATGTTTTAAATAGATGGAGTTTGCATAACAAATGGCCACTGGATTGATGCAAATAATCATGATATTATCCTGCCAGGAAGGCTAGTTAACATTAAATTGAGGTTTATGGGAAAGCCTTTCCCAGAAGACATATCATTAGCATCTATATGTTTCCTGTTCCTTAATTGTTTGAAACCTGGATGTTTTACTTCATATTATGGAGGCATACCCAGCATACCCAGCATACCCAGCCAAAATCCGACCATAGAAATATCTAAGGGAAATATTTTTAAAACATTTCATTGTTTAGCAGCCAAAGGCATTATCCTAGTCATATTAGAAACCCATGATAGTTGTTGCATCTTTAGATCTCCCGTTTGTACATTTCCATATCTGGCCATGAAGCCGGTCACATGTGCATTTTAGAACCGTTTTTCCCCCCATAAATTGCATTTTGGATCATTTGCGCGTAGGCTTAAGTGTGTATATTGCTGCGCTTAAAATGTGAATAAAAAATGATTTATCAATTTTAAGATTAACATTCATGATCTGTTCCATCTGCCTTATTAATTGATACGGATTATACCTCCACTACACTACATTGATTCGCATCAGTGGGGATTAAGAAGTGAGAATATGCAATGCCCACTGAAAAAAGTAGTATACGCCATATCCACCACTGTACAAACACTGTGTGAACTTGGTTCAGACAGTCATATTTTGAGGAGGTTCTTCTGCGGTCTGGCTTGGAGAGAGGCAAGACTCCCTGCTCAGCTCTCTTTCTCTCTCTGTGGTTTCCTGTTTTAGCCTAAAATGATTAAACAATGCACTACTTGACGAGTGAACAAGGCGTTTGATGAAAAACAAGTTTTGTTTTTTCCATTTATGTTTTGAGGTTTGACTTTAGCACGTAGGGCGCACCGATTGGTTTCACCTCGTTAGTATGTGTTACACCTGTACTGGTTGCCATCTCGTTAGTAGGAAGGTGTTTCACCTGTGCTGGCCCAAGTGCTATTGGCAGCGGTCTAAGGCACTGCATCTCAGTGCAAGAGGTGTCACTACAGTCCCTGGTTCGAATCCAGGCTGTATCACATCTGGCCGTGATTGGGAGTCTTATAGTGTGTCGCACAATTGTCCCAGCGTCGTCTGGGTTTGGCTGGGGTAGGCCGCCATTGTAAATAAGAATTTGTTCTTAACTGACTTGCCTAGTTATATTAAATAAAAGTGGCTGGCCCAGTGCTTCAGTTGTCTTGATAGATGTGACGAACCCTATTTTGATTTCTAGACAAACAATCCTCTATCTGGTCTTCCCTGTTTTAAATTTTGCTCCACTTTTTGGTCTGCTTCCTGTTAAATTTTGTGTGGGTTTTTATTTTCATTGCATCTTCTTCTGCAAATTTAGTGGGCGCTCATTGTGGGTGTCTTTTAGGTTCCAGTTGTTGTTGCTAGTCAGTGGACACACCCATGAGTGTCTTTCAGAACCCCTCCTAAAACCACACCTGTTATGTTTTGATTGTTGTCAGTAACTCTTTGTTAGTTCCCTTTCTGTTTGGGCGACATTACTCTTGCTGGGGAACGTACAGTTGAAGTTTTACATACACTTAGGTTGGAGTCATTAAAACTCGTTTTTTTAACCACTCCCCAAATTTCGGTTAGGACATCTACTTTGTGCATGACACAAGTCATTTTTCAAATAATTGTTTACAGACAGATTGTTTCACTTATAATTCACTGTATCACAATTCCAGTGGGTCAGAAGTTTACATACACTAAGTTGACTGTGCCTTTAATTTCTCTAGGGTAGGGGGCACTATTTTCACCTCCAGATGAAAAGTGTGCCCAAAGTAAACTGCCTGCTATTCAGGCCCAGAAACTAGGATATGCATATAATGGTAGAAAACACTCTTAAAGTTTCCAAAACTGTTAAAATAATTACTGTGAGTATAACAGAACTGATTTGGCAGGCGAAAACCTGAGAAAAATCCATCCAGGAAGTAGGATTTTTTTTATTTTTGTGGTTTTCTATTCAATGCCACTACAGTATCCATTGACTTAGGACTCAAATTGCACTTCCTATGCCTTCCACTAGATGTCAACAGTCTTTAGAAATTGTTTCAGACTTGTATTCTGAAAAATGAGGGAGTAAGAGCAGTCTGAATGACTGGACCCTCCAGTGTCACAGAGCTTTTTCATGGGCGCGGCCGATAATGTGCCTTTCTTGTTTACCTTTTACATTGATGACGTTATTGTCCGGTTGAAATATTATCGATTATTTAGGCTAAAAACAACCTTAGGATTGATTCTAAACATCGTTTGACATGTTTCTACTAACTTTACGAGTTAGTTGAGTGCAACCATATGAAGATCGTCAAAGGTAAGTGATTCATTTTATCTCTATTTCTGACTTGTGTAACTCTTCTACTTGGCTGGTTACTGTTTGTAATGATTTGTCTGTTGGGCGCTGTTCTCAGATAATCGCATGGTATGCTTTCGCCATAAAGCCTTTTAGAAATCTGACACCATGGTTGGATTAAGAAGAAGTTTATCTTTAAACCCGTGTGTGTATAACACTTGTATGCTTCATGAATTTTTATGAGTATATCTGTTTTTTAATTTGATGCTCTGCAATTTCACTGGATGTTGGCCAGGTGGGAAGCTACCGCCCCACATACCCTAGAGAGGTTTTAAACAGCTTGGAAAATTCCAGAAAATTATGTCATGGCTTTAGAAGCTTCTGATAGGCTGATTGACATTGAGTCAATTGGTGGAGTACCTGTGGATGTATTTCAAGGCCTAACTTCAAACTGAGTGCCTCTTTGCTTGACATCATGGGAAAATAAAAAGAAATCAGCCAAGACCTCAGAAAAAAATGGTAGACCTCCACAAGTCTGGTTCATCCTTGGGAGTAATTTCCAAATGCCTGAAAATACCACGTTCATCTTTACAAACAATAGTACGCAAGTATAAACACCATGGGACCACGCAGCCGTCATACCGTTCAGGAAGGAGACGCGTTCTGTCTCCTAGAGATGAATGTACTTTGGTGGGAAAAGTGCAAATCAATCCCAGAACAACAGCAAAGGACCTTGTGAAGATGCTGGAGGAAACCGGTTCAAAAGTATCTATATCCATAGTAAAACAAGTCCTATATCGACATAACCTGAAAGGCCGCTCAGCAAGGAAGAAGCCACTGCTCCAAAACCGCAATTTCAAAAGCCAGGCTACGTTTTGCAACTGCACATGGGGACAAAGATCGTACTTTTTGGAGAAATGTCTGATGAAACAAAAATAGAACTCTTTGGCCATAATGACCATTGTTATGTTTGGAGGAAAAAGGGGGATGCTTGCAAGCCGAAGAACACCATCCCAACCGTGAAGCATGGGGGTGGCAGCATCATGTTGTTGGGGTGCTTTGCTGCAGGAAGGACTGGTGCACTTCGCAAAATAGATGGCATCATGAAAATGATGTGGAAATCAATCATTATCTCTACTATTATTCTGAAATTTCACATTCTTAAATTAAAGTTGTGATCCTAACTGATCTAAGACAGGGAATTTTTTATGTAATTAAATGTCAGGAATTGTGAAAAACGGAGTTTAAATATATTTGGCTAAGTATTATGTAAACTTCTGACTTCAGCTGTAACTATTCACATCCCTTGACTTTTTCCACATCTTTTTGTTGTTGTTACAGCCTGAATTCAAAATGGATTAATTTGACATTTTGTGTCTCTGGCCTACAAACAATACTTCATAAGTATTAACCCCCCTGGGACAATACACCTTTGGCAGCAATTACAGCTGTGAGTCTTTTGGGGTATGTTTCTAAGAGCTTTGCATACCTGGATTGTACAATAGTACACCCATTATTCTTTTTAAAGTTCTTCAATCTCTGTCAGGTTGGTTGTTGATCATTGTTTAAAACAGTTTTCAAATCTTGCCATAGCTTTTCAAGCTGATTTAAGTCAAAACTGTAACAAGGCCTAAACATTTGCACCACCATGGAATATTATTACATTGTCTATGTTCTCAATTGAAGAGAACAGGGTCCAACAAATGGAAATGAGGAAGAGGCTGTTATGGCATTCAACTTCCACTTTGACATCAAGCCATTTTCAAATGTTTTAAACACAATGGATTTAACATATGATATTATTAACGGCTTGTTTATGGAAATCGTACAGCATATTATTCATGGAAATTCCCAAATGCTTTGAATACATTAAACATTAGTTATAAATGAACTTGGTCTTAACTTAGCTTGATCTTATCTTCATTTTATGACTTTGTAAAGCAGTTGTCGATACGATTCACACACAAACCATACATCACAACAAATGAACAAGACACTAGGATCTGTTCTCCCTTGAGAGGTAGGCCCAACAGGACTTTGAAAGGTCTTTGTGGTTGAATCTGTGCTTCAAATTCACTGCTCGATTGAGGGACTTTATAGATAATGATTGATGTTATGGATTGTTAAAACTTTTTATGTATTTCTTGTTCACATTCACCTTTTTTGTTCCTATGTAGAAAATCCAGACTCCACCGAAACCGTTTTTGCAGAGGGCAAAACTTCAACAGAAAATGGTGAAGACCGCAGCCAGCCAGGTGTTTATTTGTGGATTGAACAAACACTCATTCAACGCAGTGCACCATAGTGTGTAGCTTGCACTCATTGTATTGCTTTTTCCTACACTTTACTCCCCTTACAGTTCATATCTCAACAGCATGATGTCTGAACCCTAAAACTGTCACTGTGCCCCTGAGCAAGGCACATAACCCCTAAAGTGTTCTCCATCCTGGACCGGATTCCTGTGTGTGTGTGTGTGTGTGTGTGTGTGTGTGTGTGTGTGTGTGTGTGTGTGTGTGTGTGTGTGTGTGTGTGTGCATGCTCATTTGAAGGCAGTGTGTATACTTGATAGCTACCTACACAAATAGCTAGCTAGAACAAAGTGTTAATAAGATAAAGTCCATAAAAAAGATTCAAAGCAATACAAACAAATGTTGTCCAGTAGGCATCTACTGAGGGAGCTAAGAGCTGTGTTGTCTGTCATTTTATCACAAAAGTGGCAAAGTATTCTATTTTATGCCTAGCAATAGTGGTCATGATAGGTGATTTTGTCTTCTCACCCTAGCAGTCCCTGGGCCCTCTGGTTCTTCCAGCTCCTCCAAGGTGGTCAAACCCTTGGCGGCATCTGGAGGCTTGGCGGAATCCGGGAGCAAGAGGTCCATCCAGTCCATGGAAGAGAAGTCAGAGACCTACAAATCTCTTTTCACCAGCCACAGTTCAGCCAAGCGCACCAAAGCCCAGACGTCCAACTGGGTCACCCACACCCCCTACCACTTCTAAATGACCCCACCATCCCTTATCACCCCCCCACAACCAGGTGCTCCTGTGTATTTGCAGTGAGAAACACTTTGAGGTAACCCTTTATTTGAAGGGTACCTAAAAATAAAAATAAAGTCATTTATAATCTATAATTAATGTATTCATGAGCACATGCCCGTTTCATAAATGCTTATGTCAACAACGGCAAGTTGAAATATGCAGTATAAGTGCACATTTCTGTGACAAAGGGAATATCAACTTGACACTGCTTATGAATGTGTTGTATGTAGGTGATGAATCCCTTAAGGTGGTGTCATTTTAATAAAGTGTTACTGAATTAGACATTACTTTCTCTTGTAGGTATCCTTGGCTCAGGCTGGTGAATCAATACAAGTGCTATAGGTTAGGGTTGCTCATTTTTCTCTTCTTTTTTCTATAAATTGGCTGTATTATATGATGGTCTTATCTAGTTGTTTTTTATAGATGTGTATCACTATGATTCATCTTTAGATTATGGTTTGCTATGCAATATATTATAAACATGTTTTGAAATGATATTACAAGGATTTAGTTTCTAGAAAGTGGAATAGTGAGTGTTTATTCATAACATCTTATTGTTTATGTAAGTTAACACTGTTTATACTCAATATTGACATTTCTTCTACATAACTTGTCAGCAATCAAAATATAGATTGATATAAACATTTCAATGTTCATATTTGATTTTTATTTAAACGGATACCTTTTAAATACTTTCCCCAGGCATGTTTGTTCAACCCTCAACCCAAACAATGTCAAAATAAAGTTTTTTTTCCCTAAAAATGGGTATTCCTTTTTATTATAGGACAACATATAGTACTGTGTACAAGTTAAGGTGCATTAAGTCGAATGAAACAATCAATTTGTTCCCTTCTGCTGGTATTTTAGTTATATCCCTAAATTACTGCCTTGTCACATGTTCTGTGTTTTCAGGTTTGTGTTGGAGTTAAAGCGTTTGCTTTATATTTCAATTCATATTAAATTAATATTACATTATTTTTTATTCTAGGACACACCATGAAAGTGTGAAATGTACCCAAAATGGAGTGCAAATATGTGTTTTAGGGTCACACAAAAGTGTGAAGGAAACTGAAAGCGCAGAAAAAATATATACTTAGCTTTAATAATTGAGTCAAGCCACAAGATGGGAGCAGAGGTTTAACTTTGCCTTTAGAATCTACTTAGTGTAGAGTAGACAGACCTCTGGAATTCTACTCTGCAGATGTCTAGAGTCAACTAATTTAGAATATGCGTTTACGCAGGTAGACCAATTCTCATCTTTTTTTTTCACTGATTGGTCTTTTGACCAATCATATCAGCTCTTTGGCCAACGATTGTGCAAATGTCACCTATGACCTCTAGAAAAAGTCACATTGGGGAAATTTCCCATTCAAGTAAATAAATTAGATAGTTTTTTCCCTTGTCATTTCTATCTTGTAAATGTTTTGTTAATTATTCAGTTTTTTTTACAGATACTGTATGTTCATACGCATCTTCATGTATTCCTTAAAGATGGATCAAATAAAATAGAGCGACCATGCATTTATTCACCTACGTCATTACTTTGTCACAGTAAAGGCTAGCCTTATAAGTCTTCAGTCGTTCGTTGAACGAAACTTGGAACGCATCAATGCAACTTTCTTGATGTTTGTAGGAGGCAATTCTCGGTATTTCGCTGCAAGCTATCCTTTGTAATAAAGAGTTTTGGTTATCCTCTGGCACTAAGCTTTGGAGTTGCGACTATTTCAAGATACATATTTGAATTTCTGTACATTTGACATTTTATTAATTTCGCAGACTCTCGTATCCAGAGCGATTTACGCGCAATTAGGGTTATGTGTATTGCTCATGAGCACATCGACAGATTTCTCACCTAGTCGGCGAGGGGATTCCAACCAGCGACCTTTCTGTATTGTGTTAATAATTAGGCCTACCCTACACAAGTTTACGATAGGCTAAAATACGTTTAACGTTTATATGAAGGCCTAAGGAATCCACAAAACACATTTCAAAATAAAATGTAACTGTAGTTAATTGAAATGGAAAGAAACTAAAATAAATACGCCTATTGGCTATTCAGAAGCTCCTCTGATGGTTTAAATGCGTTTATTCTATGAAGATACACTTCCATACGCATCGTTTAGGCTACCCTCGAATGTGTAGAGATATGTAGGAAAGTCGAACAACCTTAGAGTAGGCCTATCACAGGAATGTGCATAGGGTTTCACTCAGGTGTATTACCATGCAGGGCGCGTGCGCATGACAAGAGAACCAGGTGAATTCAGCAATATAGACTTGCGAATTCTCTCTTTCATAGCCTTTCCACTGGAATTATACCGCGATCCTCACAGATGTCTTTACTCGAGAGGCTCGAATCAGACTGGCGGGTAAGCAAATGCATGTTTAGCTTTGTATTTAAAATGCTTATGACTATTACTTGTTTATCTTTTGACCTAATAAGTCAGCACGTTACATTAATTGTAGGATACATGTTTTTAGGACCTTGTGGTCGTTTGTACTAGGCTACTGCGCGGCAATTGATAGTGGCTTTACTATTGCTAAATATACAATTTCAATGAATTATTATTATTAAACCAATAATTATGATAATAGACCCTATAACGTTGATCTCTTGAAATACTCGGGTGCTCACCACTTCGGAGGTTAAAGCTTTGCAGAAGAGATAGTCATAGGCCTACATTTGCCATACACCTTGGTCATTACATATCGTGTATGATTTAAAAATATATAACCAACGTCAACTCAGATTTATAGTTCATATTGGCAACTGGTTTTCTGGTAAACCAGTTGCCAATATTCGTTTCAAGATCAGTATGTCTCACAATACTCAGTTGCCTATAGCCTAGACCAAATGTGCACCTTTTTTCAAATAATATATAGGCTACACTAATAAACTAGTAGCCTAAATAATATTAGACTATTAATAGAGAATCTGTTACATTGATATTGCATGTCCATAAAAATTGGTAATTTGTCTCTGAATATAGTCAAACATAGACTATATATTCTACACGAGTTTAGCTTCTTCAGTGTGACAGAATTTTTGCATAATTCACCTACGTATTTGTTCTATTTCGAAAGAGGATTTCATATTTACGCTAAACCACATGGCCCACGTGAAGCCTAACACTTGTAACTCATTGCCTTTATGGATAACAATTTAGGCCTACTTTAAAATTGGGTTTTCTGTCAAGAGTTCTTGTTTAAACGAATTGGCATTGCCATGATTGTCATTGACATGATAAAAACCCCTGTTCAAAACACAACGGATAGGCAATTCTTGCGTGTCTAACCTCATTTACTCTCTGCCACCGCGATGTAAACATCCCTTAATTAGTGAGCATTCATTTCTGGTTCATATCTTAACACGCTCAGAAGAAGCACACGCAGCTTAAAGCCACTACGTCGTTCATGGATGAGCTGATCTTCCCCAATCGTTATTGTTTCCCAGGCGTCGAATCATTATTAAGCATTTCCAAAACCTTAATGATAAAGACACGTGTATTGTTTTTCCATGCATATTAACAATTATCAGACAGAAAATTATTCAAACCCTTAGCTTAACTAACTGCTGTATCTATAGGTTAAATCATATTTCACAATGATATTGGAAACAACAAAAAGAAAAACACAAATATGGTCTTTAAAATAGGCTATAACTCCCTTTTTGCGTGAAGTTATGCATATCCAAACATCAAGGACACCTTTATTTTGGACATCGCAATGCTCCACCAAAAATGTTAATGAAGCTCTAAGGGGGAGATTTTCGTTGAGATGCCTGGTGCTTAGTGGTTTGAAGAAGAACTATGCTTTTAAGCCTTGGGGCTTTAAGGTTTTGAAGGTACCAAACGTCAAGGTAAAGCCCCGAAATGCAGCTAATCCTTTTTAAGTACGTATAAGTAGTCTAGGTGTCAATTATTTAAAATGTTTAGGATGGAAATCGGAATATTTTATATGAGCGCGTTGACTCTTGCTTTATTAAAACTGGAATCGTAGATCCAATTCTGACCCATTGATTCTTGAAGAATATAACCTATAAATGCATCGGGAGTTTAGTTCAACTGTCAGAACCCCAAATATACGCTTTTATCTCCAGTGTTTGTTAACAACGTAAATGTAAACAAACATGGTATAGCCTCAAAACATGGTTAAAACTATAATTCTTATATCATGGGGGGGGGGGGGGTTGTTTCAACTAAGGAGTCTATCTTTTAGCGAAATTGGCAAATTAATGTTTAAAGGCTTTTCGTAGGCTATTGTTTTGCAAATTTCTATTGAAGATCTTTTAGTCAACTTAACATGGCTAAAAAATATCAATTTTCTCGATTACATTCATAGGCTATTGTTATCACTTACAGTATTTTTTAAATCAAGGTTTCTAACTATGATATTATTATAGGCTATGCATTATTCTGCATTCAGTTATTCGGCCACAATTACCAATAATAGCATAATAATAATAAAACATTATTATCGAAAGTATATGCCTATAATGTTTTTGTTAAGAGAGCAACTGCAGACGGACCGCAATATGATTGGCTCCTTATTCCAATAATAACCAATCAGCAAACTTTGACTTCGGCCATATTCAAGATGACATCACGACAAAGGCACGCCCTCTAAAAATATCTAACCTATGTAAATATAGTACACATACTTTCAAGCGGATTCAGTAAGGAGCAAAGGTTTGAACATCATCACTTTGTCCGTCAGAGGGAGTCGAGTTTCATATATTCAGCGCCTCGTCCCATAGTCACTGCGTAACTGCTTACCGCTTACTACTGGAAGGGATCTTGCTTGAAAAACTGTTTTTACTCATAGTTGCTGTTAAGATTTATGTTGATAGCCGCCGGAATCACGCTCCAACGTCAGTGCGCTTCAAGGAACCGCAGCCCCACTCGAGTTGAATAAGTCTATTCGTGATTTCTAGGAAGTGGGATACAGTCTTACTTTGTTTCCCACCTGGATTAACTGGTAGACGACCACCAATTTACCTGGTCAACCTTCTTGGTTTAAGCTTTTGTCTGTCAGAAACTATGCTGTGGAAACTAGCAGATAACGTGAAGTACGAGGATGACTGTGAGGTGAGTTTTAGCTACACAAACCGCACGGCATTACGTTTCAACAAGTTTAGAAAATATGAAATAACATTATTTCATAATAAAATATTGTGGCCCTCATGCGCCCCATCGCTTTATCGCGTCTTTAATGGGTAGACTTTTTGTTTATAGATATTTGTCGTGCGGCAATCCCTTTTAGATACAGTACTTGATAAAAGTTTGACGGAATGAAAAGTATTTTCATGGGAAATGGTTATAACTAGGAAGCATATTTTGAAAAAGAAAGATCAGTGGTTAGCTTATGTTATTTTTCATTGTCGAGTGTAAGTTCAAGTGCATTAGCAGAAAGGTTTTTTCTTATTCTTTGAATGGTAGCCTAAATATTTCTTAATGTAACATTATAAGTTGTATATAGGCTATTCCAGATGGAATACTCTTTCCGCAGTATCTCGACCAGTGCATTGGCTACTGACGACATGCGGTTTGATTTCAATAAATAACATTTTATTTTGTGTTAAATAAAGTACGTTTTGTGTTACTTGAGTTGGATTTAGGTGATAGTATAAAGCTTTTTGATTTACTTAGGCAGGCCTAATGTTCTGAGCTGAGTCAGGTTATTTAAAATAATTACAATTACCACAGTATTGTTATTATTATTAATAATATAGGCCACAAGGGTAGTAAAATAGTCCCCTCCAGACTGTCTTTTGAGAGGTGATGTGGTAACAGCAATATCACAACAGTCCACGTAGATTGCATGCTATCAGAAATAAGAAAATTATTTTAGCTATTTTTCTGTGCAACAAAATATGCATTTTTACTTTGAATTGTGAAACCATGTCTTCCTTTTCAAGGTTGTTCTAAGCAGCCTTCTTCGGATAATTGTGTACTGAAATAACATTATATATATAGATTCATTTCGGCCTCTAAATATTACGCACGAATGTGTAAAACATTTCACCAAATGTTTTCCTAATCGATGGTGAAAAATAAATATTGACGTCTGCATCAGGCGTAGCTGTCCACACAGTTGTCTTTTTAATAAATTCTGTCGATGACTGTTGATTCACTACGGATTTGTCTAATTGACAAGGGGCACAATATATTATCATTTATCCCTATATCATTATCAACCTAAACTAAGGTCTCTCTTCTGTTCCCAGGAAAGGCACGACGGGAGTAGCAATGGGAACCCCCGCTTACCTCACCTCCCCGCAGTGAGCCAGCACATTTACAGCCCGTCGCCGTCCCTCTCCCACTCCGCCAACTCAGACTTCCAACCCCCGTACTTCCCACCTCCATACCAGCCTATATCATACCCCCAGTCCAGTGACCCCTACTCGCACCTCGGCGACCCTTTCAACATCAACTCCATACACCAGTCGTCCTCTAACCAACAGCAGTCATGGCCGGGGCGACATGGTCAAGAAGGACTGGGACCTCATTCGCGAAGCGGACTCGCGAGCCAGATTCTGGGCCTGGATGGCGGCTCGTCCGGCTTGAGAAGAGAAGGCTTCCGTCGGCCAGAGCTGTTACCGCCTCACGCCCATAGCATTGAGTCAACCATCATTGGTGATAACATAGGACTGCATGAAATGGGCCATGGCCTGGATGATGTTCAAGTGAGTGATTTGATTGTGATGTTGTTGTCTGGTTGAAATTGAATGCTGTCTAAAACAATGGTCAGGCTAAAACTAAATAGACTTGCAAAGGAAAGGCATGGTTTTATTGTCATGAATGGAATGGAAATGTCATATTTCATCATTAACTCCCTTAATTATTATTCTAAGAATAAGTATGACATATTGCTTTTTTACTTATTTTTCAGCATGTAGATGACCACAGTATTATAATGGCAGATCAGACAGTCATCAAAAAAGGTGGGTTTATTTTACTTTCTAAATATGTAGCCTACAATATATTGACATATGAGAAATGCTTTCACAATTTCAATACAATATTCCCTTACTGGTTTGTGAGTTACACATGCTTGATGTATAAGGGCACAGTGCCAGAAATTGGTGTGCAACAGGTAACAAGAATGCAATAGAGAAACCCTGAGAGCTGTTTACATTTACTCCATAGCTGAGATTGCTTGTTACTAAGTACATACTGTACCTGGAAAATTCTAATTCTACAAATATTTAGCAATTATTTGTACAGTTACATGTCTTTGCATTTGATGATAGAAAATCTGAGTAGGAAAGGCTGGTAGTTGTACTTGTTGGTACATACATTGATAATCCCAGTAGTCATGAGGTTCACTTAGCTAAGCCTAGTTTGGTCCTCTGTGGATTCCTGTGCTGAGGTTGTTTGAATAGAACATCAGAAAAATAACCTTTTCAAAATGGCAGCCTATGGCTGACAAGATGGGACTGAGGACATTGTGCAACCGTTGAAATACTGCATTGAGAGAGAGAGAGGGAGAGGGAGCGCTTTGGAAAGTCTTTAGAGGTCTAAGCTGGTGCATTCGACTCCTTTTGAATTCCAGTTGAAAGCAGTCCAATGGGTCGCTGCTCTTCTTGAGACTCGCTGGCTGACTTTCTGCAGAACCAGCTTTAGCTGGGGTGTGGCATCCTCCTTGCATGCAAAGGACAATTCAGTCATTTGTTGGGACATGAAATATTTTGAATGAGGAGGATTCAGTGTTATCTAGTAGGCCCTACCCTCAACAGTCTTTCATTCAGTCATTTTGTGCGTTCATTTGAAATTCTGCACCACCTTTGTAACCAAATGAATGTATAGATTAATGAATTGTAGATATTGAATTCATGGTTATCATATTAGTAGTAAATTGATAATAGATGTTAGTGAGATTTGTTAAAACAACATCACTGTGAACATACAGGTTCAGGAACTGTGATGGTAGATAACATTATTGTGATGTGGTGCTTGACAATAGTTTGTGTGAATGTCCTTTGCAACATTGGCAAGAACGGTAAAGAATAGTTAATATATTTTCTGTAATAAAGCCTACATGTATAATGCTAAACTGCTTGCTTCACAGGATGAAGTATGAGACTGATACAGTGGAAAAAATGTATAGTAAACATTATTTAGAATGAATAGCCTAACGTGCATGCACACATATTTATTTTTATTTTTAGCCCAAATAAACAAAATGAGTACAAAGATCTGCCGGATTTTTGATGGCCATTTTTTTAGGCAGTTGAAAGCTTGAATAAAATATTAAATCCAGCTACAGTATAAGCATTTGTGTTAAAGCTACCTAAATGGTATCAATGCTTTGCTTTGCACATTTTTCTCAATGGCAGCCATTTTGGATTGTATTAAATTGGTGGACATTTTTGATGATTAGTTTTAAAATCAATTCGACAATCCGATAAAAAAAACTACAATATTAAGGAGGTAGCAAGTTGTTCAGCACGATAAAGGACATATAGTCTTCGGTACAGTGTGCGCTGGCTCACTTTATTGATCTTCCACTCAAGGTCAGACTGTGGGTAGCCTACATTCTTGTAAACGGCGGCAGCAATACTTCACTCTTAGCCTTGTACCCTATAGATGAGCTCTAAATTGTAATTTTGTCCCCCTTTGTGATTCTTGTCTCAGTACTAGGACTACGAGGGGGCAGAAACCTTGATCGCTTACAGAGGACTTATTATGAGGGGGGCATTCTTGCGGGTGAGGATGAAGGTATATGTAGTGTACTTGTATGTTTGTCTGGGTGTGACTTGTGTTGTTTGACCCTTGAAGTTTTGATCTAAAATGGCCACCCAGTTTGCTAGTTTGGGCCCTGTTGCCGTACAACAGAAGTTTTTCGGTTAGGTTCTAATTATTCACTCGATTAGAAGCTACAGACCATTGAACGTTTGATCCAAAATGGCCCTCCAATTTGGGCCATGTTTCTGTAAAACAAGTCTTTATTTTAGTCACTCAATTAGAAGTAGAGACAGGGTTGGTCTACGGCCAGGCAGGGAGAAGGGACTCTCTGTGAAGTAGCATGGAACAGTTGTGTATGCGTGTGGATGTCATGGCAGTGGGTGGTAGGAATGAGGGGACTTTTAGCTGTGAAACCTCAGGAATGACTGTTGGTGAAAAACACACCAGTTCATCATCGTTATTTAGTGAATGGCCACTTATGGTGTACATCTTGGCTTCCACAAAGGAAACAGGTTTGTTGTTTACATGTAATAATTCTGAGTTATATAGATTTTTTTTTACAAATCATTATGGTGATGTTACATTTCACAATTTATTATAAGAGAAAGCATGTTAAAGTTGGAATCCAAGCTGCACTGTGGGGTGACAACAGACAGTGGAGAGTGAACAGTCGGCAAATGAAGCCAGTCTTGATGAATCAAATCCTTTTAAAAAACTAAACATTTTCTAGGAATTTCTCAAAGAAACAGTCTCTTCACCCATAACATGTTTACAATGTAGCACAGCCTTCATAAAGTCCAATAATGTTGTCTAATGTCTGTCTATCCTCTCTGCAAACCATCATTTCCAATGGGACAGTAAAGATACTCTACATTAACCTTGATACTCCAACTTTTCATAGTACTTTTCCTCTCATTATAATTTCTCTTAACATTATTAACATTATTAACCAACACTCATACTAACCTCTCCTCTCTCTCTCCACCCCTTCCCCAGGCCCCTTGTCCCTCCCCAAGGGCAACTCATTGGGCCTGCCATTCCAGAAGGAGTCCCTGTTAGGCATGGTGTCCAACCCCACCGAGGTGTTCTGCTCAGTGCCTGGACGTCTCTCGCTTCTCAGCTCCACCTCCAAGTACAAGGTGACTGTGGCAGAGGTGCAACGGCGTCTGTCTCCTCCCGAATGCCTCAACGCCTCTTTGCTAGGGGGAGTCCTACGTAGGTCAGTATCCACACAATATGAATTCATTATGAGATGGTTACAAGGCATTTTAAGGGTGTGAAACATGCTTATGACAGGTCTTGCAAAGCAATATAACATCAATCATAATGTGCTATACCTGGTAAAGTGTTACCCCAAAGGTTTAATAAACACATGCATTATAACTGCATCATAATGTATTAGAATGACAGGTTTACTGTTTTTTCATGCAATTGTGAACAATGGCCAACATCTAGTCTGTTAAAATATGGTTGACAGCAGCTCAAAGGATCACTAATTTTGTTCCAGCTGATTTGGTATATTTAGGAAATCATGGAGAGATGTCCATACATAACATAACATGCATGTCTCCGAGAGATGTCAATACAAAACATAACATGCATGAAAACATAACATGCATGAAAACATAACATGCATGTCTCTGAGAGATGTCCATACATAACATAACATGCATGTCTCCGAGAGATGTCCATACATAACATAGCATGCATGAAAAAATAACATGCATGTCTCTGAGAGATGTCCATACATAACATAACAGGCATGTCTCCGAGAGATGTCTATACAAAACATAACATGCATGTCTCTGAGAGATGTCAATACAAAACATAACATGCATGTCTCTGAGAGATGTCTATACAAAACATAACATGCATGTCTCTGAGAGATGTCAATACAAAACATAACATGCATGTCTCTGAGAGATGTCTATACAAAACATAACATGCATGTCTCTGAGAGATGTCTATACAAAACATAACATGCATGTCTCTGAGAGATGTCTATACAAAACATAACATGCATGTCTCTGAGAGATGTCAATACAAAACATAACATGCATGTCTCTGAGAGATGTCCATACATAACATAACATGCATGTCTCCGAGAGATGTCCATACATAACATAGCATGCATGAAAAAATAACATGCATGTCTCTGAGAGATGTCCATACATAACATAACAGGCATGTCTCCGAGAGATGTCTATACAAAACATAACATGCATGTCTCCGAGAGATGTCTATACAAAACATAACATGCATGTCTCTGAGAGATGTCTATACAAAACATAACATGCATGTCTCTGAGAGATGTCTATACAAAACATAACATGCATGTCTCTGAGAGATGTCAATACAAAACATAACATGCATGTCTCTGAGAGATGTCTATACAAAACATAACATGCATGTCTCTGAGAGATGTCTATACAAAACATAACATGCATGTCTCTGAGAGATGTCAATACATAACATAACATGCATGTCTCCGTCATTGAAATGAACTGACTTGCCTAGTTAAATAAAGGTCAAATGAAAAATACAAATAAAAAGTTGGATAATGCCACTGTTCTATAGCTAGTGAGCTACAGATGTATAGTACAATCGAAAAGTATTCAGACCCCTTGACTTTTTCCACATTTTGTTACCTTGCGGCCTTATGGATAAAAAATAAATACAACTCATCAATCTACACACAATACCCCATAATGACAAAGCAAAACAAGGTTTTTAGAATATATATATATTTTTAAATAGTGAGCTACTTCAGATGTGTTGACTCAGGGGTGTGCATGCTAGATTAAATTACATATTTATGTATTTTCAATACATTTGCTAACATTTCTAAAAGCATTGTTTTCACTTTGTCATTAAAGGGCATTTTGTATAGACGGGTGATACAAAAAAATATACTTTTGTCCATTTTGAATTCAGGCTGTAACACAACAAATGTGGAATAAGTTAAGGGGTATGAATACTTTGTGAAGGCACAGTGCTTCAGGGTGCTGCCGGATACTAAACATTACGAAAGCTTGGTATCATTCGCAGGTCTGTAGTGTGAAGAAAAGTTCCGACCTGGTTCATAGACAGACAGTAGGTCAGTATAGCAACGTTGACGGATATGTTAAAAAAAGGGGTTCTCTAAAAGCAGCCGTTCCTCTTCAGTAATTGTGTGGTTGAAAGCATCTTGACTACCTTTTTGTATACTCTGCAATTCCTGGTACTTCGCTTTGGGGAAAGGTTACATCAGAGTAGTTAGCACCAGTATATGAGAGAGCGAGAGAGACAGAGTGTGTGTTCAGGGGGGTTGCAGGGCTATTTTAATTGCTGATGAGTAGTTGACCTTGTGCCCCATATGTCAGCAGGCAGTCTGTTGAGGGACTATGGGATTCTGACCAGGGCCCCTGCCTGTTTCTGCTGGGAAGGCATGTTTCTCACTTCCCATGTGCCCCTGCCAGTGCCACAGACGTTAAACGCCTCTCTCTCACACACACACACACACACACACACACACACACACACACACACACACACACACACACTGAGACACTGTTAAGTAGGTCATGAAGCGATAGGATAAAGTGGGGGCTGTGGAGAGAGGGAGGCAGTCACACACATGCCTCCCCAAAGACGCTGTCTCTCTCACCCACCAAAGAGGGAGCGAAGCCTGCCAATCAGTCATGCGGAAAACTGAATCGTGTGTGTGTGTGATTTCCCTGCTATGTGCTGAAGGCGGGAAAAGCATAATTTGTGTCAGTGTTTTATTTTTTTTAGGTCAGGAAGGGTATCGGAGGCTCTTTTTCGTTGGATTTATTTGTTTTCAAAAGTGTATGATGAGGCCTCCTTCAGGGATGGGCCTTTCACTGCTATGCTCTCTCAAAGTGACAGGAAGCCTGGAGTTAGGGTGACAGGAAGTCTGGAGTTAGGGTGACAGGAAGTCTGGAGTTAGGGTGACAGGAAGTTTGGAGTTAGGGTTACAGGAAGTCTGGAGTTAGGGATACAGGAAGTCTGGAGTTAGGGTTACAGGAAGTCTGGAGTTGCTGTCTCTGCTCTTAGAAAAACTATAGAAAAACCATTCCATCACAAATAGCCTATAGAATGGAACATGCTAAATTCTACAGTTAGAGCAGATTTGTCAAACAAATTTTTCCCCGGGGGCCACATTCGGTCTTCAAAGATGCCCGGAGGGCCGCACTAATATTTCATATTAGTGATTATTTGGCGAGCTGGACACAGTCAAGAAACTGTATGAATGTAGGTCCATTATAATTTCTACACAGTTTCTATTTGGTTTCAGTCATTTTAAAGTATATTAAGTTTGCCCCCCCAAAAAGATAATATACATAATATATACATATACATACAGTTGATGTCGGAAGTTTACATACACCCGAGTTTGAGTTTGAGTGTATGAGTTTACATACACCTGAGCCAAATACATTTGACACAATTCCTGACATTTAATCCGAGTAAAAATTCCCTGTCTTAGGCCAGTTAGGATCACCAATTTATTGTAAGAATGTGAAATGTCAGAAATGTCAGAATGTGTCAGAATAATAGTAGAGAGAATGATTTATTTCAGCTTTTATTTCTTTCATCACATTCCCAGTGGGTCAGAAGTTTACCTACACTAAATTAGTATTTGGTAGCATTGCCTTTATATTGTTTAACTTTGGTCAAATGTTTCGGGTAGCCTTCCACAAGCTTCCCACAATAAGTTGGGTGAATTTTGGTCCATTCCTCCTGACAGAACTGGTGTAACTGAGTCAAGTGTATAGGTCTCCTTGCTTGCACACACTTTTTCAGTTCTGTCCACATATTTTCTATAGGATTGAGGTCAGGGCTTTGTGATGGCCACTCCAATACTTTGAAATTGTTGTCCTTAAACCATTTTGCCACAACGTTGGAAGTATGCTTGGGGTCATTGTCCATTTGGAGGACCCATTTGCGAACAAGCTTTAACTTTCTGAATGATGTCTTGAGATGTTGCTTCAATATATCCACATAATATTACTCCTCCTGATGTCATGTATTTTGTGAAGTGCACCAGTCCCTCCTGCAGCAAAGCACTTCCACAACATGATGTTGCCACCCTCGTGCTTCACGGTTTGGATGGTGTTCTTCGGCTTGCAAGCATCCCCCTTTTTCCTGCAAGCATCCCCCTTTTTCCTAATGATGGTCATTATGGCCAAACAGTTTTATTTATGTTTCATCAGCCCAAAGGACATTTCTCCAAAAAGTATGATCTTTGTCCCCATGTGCAGTTGCAAACTGTAGTCTGGCTTTTTTATGGCGGTTTTGGAGCAGTGGCTTCTTCCTTGCTGAGTGGACTTTAGGGTTATGCGAATATAGGACTTGTTTTACTGTGGATATAGATACTTTTGTACCGGTTTCCTCCAGCATCTTCACAAGGTCCTTTGCTGTTGTTCTGGGATTGATTTGCACTTTTCGCACCAAAGTACGCTCATCTCTAGGAGACAGAACGCGTCTCCTGTCTGAGCGGTATGACGGCTGCGTGGTCCCATGGTGTTTATACTTGCATACTATTGTTTGTACAGATGAGCGTGGTACCTTCAGGCGTTTGGAAATTGCTCCCAAGGATGAACCAGACTTGTGGAGGTCTGCAATTTTTTTCCCTGGGGTCTTGTCTGATTTCTTTTGATTTTCCAATGATGTTAAGCAAAGAGGCACTGAGTTTGAAGGTAGGCCTTGAAGGTAGGCCTCCTCCAATTGACTCAAATTATGTCAATTAGCCTATCAGAATCTTCTAAAGCCATGACATCATTTTCTGGAATTTTCCAAGCTGTTTAAAGGCACAGTCAACTTAGTTTATGTAAACTTCTGACCCACTGAAATTGTGATACAGTGAATTATAAGTGAAGTTATCTGTCTGTAAACAATTGTTGGAAAAATGACTTGTGTCATGCACAAATTACATGTCCTAACTGACTTGCCAAAACTATAAGTTGTTAAACAAGAGATTTGGGGAGTGGTTAAAAAAAGAGTTTTATTGACTCCAACCTGTAAACTTCCGACTTTAACTGTATATACACTACCGTTTAGGGTCACTTAGAAATGTCCTTGTTTTTTAAAGAAAAGCACTTTTCTGTCCAGTAAAATAACATCAGATGGATCAGAAATACAGTGTAGACATTGATAATGTTGTAAATGACTATTGTAGCTGGAAACAGTAGATTTCTTTATGGAATATCTTCATAGGCGTACAGAGGGCCATTATCATCAACCATCACTCCTGTATTCCAATGGCACGTTGTGTTAGCTAATCCAAGTTTATCATTTTAAAAGGCTAATTGATCATTAGAAAACACTTTTGTGATTATATTAGCACAGCTGAAAACTGTTGTGCTAATTAAAGAAGTAAACTGGCCTTCTTTAGACTAGTTGAGTATCTGGAGCGTCAGCATTTGTGAGTTCGATTACAGTTTGATTTATTCTGAAACTGGTCAGTCTATTATTTTTCAGAGAAATGAAGGCTATTCCATGCAAGAAATTGCAAAGAAAATGAAGATCTCATACAACGCTGTGTGCTACTCCCTTCACACAACAGGGCATACTGGCTCTAACCAGAATAGAAAGAGGAGCGGGAGGCCCCGGTGCACAACTGAGCAAGAAGACAAGTACATTAGAGTGTCTAGTTTGAGAAACAGACACCTCACAAGTCCTTAACTGGCAGCTTCATTAAATAGTACCCGCAAAACACCAGTCTCAACTTCAACCGTGAAGCGGTGACACTGGGACGCCGTCCTTCTAGGCAGAGTTGCATAGAAAATCCAGTTTGAGCATGTAAGCAAACCCATAAATGCCTTCCCCAGATACTCAGCTAGTCTAAAGAAGGACAGTTTTATTGTTTCTTTAATCAGTACAACAGTTTTCAGCTGTGCTAACATAATTTCAAAAGGGTTTTCTAATGATCAATTAGCCTTTTAAAATGATAAACTTGGATTAGCTAATACAACGTGCCATTGGAACACAGGAGTGATGTTTTTTTTGCATTTCTTTTAAAAACAAGGACATTTGAGAGAGAGAGAGAGAGAGAGAGAGAGAGAGAGAGAGAGAGAGAGAGAGAGAGAGAGAGAGAGAGAGAGAGAGAATAAAGCTTACATATTGTCAATTAATGATGACGCTATTTTTCCTACAGAGCCAAGTCTAAAAATGGTGGCCGGTCATTGAGAGAGAAACTGGACAAGATTGGGCTCAACCTGCCCGCTGGAAGGAGAAAGGCTGCTAACGTCACCCTGTTAACTGCACTGGTAGAAGGTACGCCGCTCAATTTCCTCTTCAAACTTAAACTGTGGTAAATGTGCCCCAGAGTGGTCTTAACATATAACACCATAGAAATACAATGCATAGAACTCATCTCCATCTTTACTCTTTAATTGATTATTGCACATATTATGCACGGAGAGATGTGATCAGCAATATCTGATTAAGTTGTCTGAGATGGTGATCAGACACCGTTGCTTACACCCATGATGTTTCTACCATCTATCTATTCATTATATAGTATTTCTATGATAAACAGCAAAGTTGAGATCCCTAAGCTACTGTGACATTATTACTATAATACTGGCTGTATATAGTATATAGTAACCGTGGCTAGTACTTTTCTTGTAATTTATTCCTTTTTGGTGAAAATGGCTGTGACCAATCTGTTGTTTGAGTTCTTGCTGGCATTCCTCTGTCTTTGAATATCAAGGCAGCGTTGACGTTATCCACACTGACTGTCTTGGTGATATTTTGAGGTTATCAAGAAGCTGGCAAGACCGAAGAGCACAATAATAGCCCTGAAACGTTATCGAGTCCAGGCCTGTCTATTACGGCTGTGACACTATCTAATACAACACACATGACCAAAGAAATGTGTAGCTTGTAATCTTCCTGTCTTACAGATCACACAAACTCTTCAAAGATGTAAAGGGAACATGTGAAATCACCACACAGTACACATCTCCAGAGCTGTAGCCAGGGTGTGAGTTTTAATGTGTGTGAGTGAGTGTTGGTATGGGTGGGGTTTTCTATACAATTTAATAACTCTAAAATGCTATTTGGAGAATGGCAAAAAAACTAAAATGACCCAAGCCATTATCACATTGGGTACTGTAGCTTCATTCACCTCAGTCGATCTACAAACACATAGTCTATTAGCTATACAATTAGCCGATACACATTCATTCACATTAACTCAGCACCGGAATGAAAAATTATAACAGATATAGATGTTATCAGAAAAAATATTGTATTAACAATAGGTAAACAAATGCTTTACAGAGTGGAAAAAAATGTTGCCGTTTTACAGATAATTTCCTGAAATTCTACACATTTTGTCATGACTTATTCCATGTTAATATGATACAATACATGGCCAAAAGTATGTGGATACGTGCTTGTCAAACATCTCATTCCAAAATCATGCTATAACAGCCTCCCCTCTTCTGGGAAGGCTTTCCACTAGATGTTGGAACATTGCTGAGGGGACATGTTTCCATTCAGCCACAAGAACATTAGTGAGTTCGGGCACTGATGTTGGGTGATTAGGCCTGGCTCTCAGTCGGTGTTCCAATTTATCCCAAAGGTATTCTATGGGGTTGAGGTCAGGGCTCTATGCAAGCCATGTGAAGTTCTTCCACACCGATCTCGACAAACCATTTCTGTATGGACCTCGCTATATACATTGTCAATGGGGCATTGTCATGTTGAAACAGGAAAGGGCCTTCCCCAAACTGTTGCCACAAAGTTGGAAGCACAGAATTGTCTAGCATTTCATTGTATGCTGTTGCTTTAAGATTTCCCTTCACTGGAACTAAGGGGCCTAGCCCGAACCATGAAAAACAGCCCCAGACCACTATTCCTCCACCACCAAACTTGACAGTTGGCACTATGTATTGGGGCAGGTAGCATCCTCCTGTCATCCGCCAAGCCCAGATTTGTCCGTCGGACTGCCAGATGGTGAAGCGTGATTCATCATTCCAGAGAACACGGTTCCACTGCTCCAGAGTCTAATGGCGGTGAGCTTTACACCACTCCAGCCGATGCTTGACATTGAGCATTTTGATCTTATGTTTGTGTACGGCTGCTCGGCCATGGAAACCCATTTCATGAAGCTCCCGACAATAAGTTCTTGTGCTGACGTTGCTTCCAGAGGCATTTTGGATCTCGGTATTGTGTTGCAACTGAGGACAGACGAATTTTACACACTACGTGCTTCAGCACTCGACTGTCCCGTTCTGTGAGCTTGTGTGGCCTACCACTTCGCGGCCGAGCCGTTGTTGCTCCTAGACGTTTCCGCTTCACAATTAAAGCACTTCCAGTTGACCGGGGAAGTTCTAGCAGGGCAGACATTTTACGAACTGACTTGTTGGAAAGGTGGTGGTGCCACGTTGAAAGTCACTGAGCTCTTTAGTACAGGCCATTCTACTGCCAATGTTTGTCTATGGAGATTGCATGGCTAAATTCTATACACCTGTCAGCAATGTTTATGTGCTTCTACACCTGCATTGCTTGCTGTTTGGGGTTTTAGGCTGGGTTTCTGTACAGCACTTTGAGATATCAGCTGATGTACGAAGGGCTATATAAATACATTTGATTTGATTTGATTTGGCTGAAACAGCTGAAATTAACTAATTTGAAGGGGTGTCCACATACTTTTGGAAGTGTAGTGTATCAAAGCTAGAGTGAATAACGAAATCAATGGGGGCCCCCTCGAAGTCAGGGCCCCTGGGCACATGACCTGTGTGCCCGGTCGGTAATTTCAGACATGATTACTACAAGTTAGCTGGCTAGACTAACTAGACTAATTTACCAATCTACATTTTTTTAACTGACATGGGCTAATTGACTGACTGTCAGTGAGTGAATTTAAAAAGAGGAAAGCTCCTGATAGACAATCAAGTTTGGAAATTGCATCTTGTGAATTCTACTACTATAACACTCAACAGTATTATTTAAAAAATAAAATAATAATAATACATACTGTGGTCCTGACCGCCAGTGTACTCATACAGTTGAAGTCGGAAGTTTACATACACCTTAGCCATATACATTTAAACTCAGTTTTTCACAATTCCTGACATTTAATCACAGTAAAATTCCCTGTCTTAGGTCAGTTAGGATCACCACTTTATTTTAAGGATGTGAAATGTCAGAATAGTAGTAGAGAGAATGATTTATTTCAGATTTGATTTCTTTCATCACATTCCCAGTGGGTCAGAAGTTTACATACACTCAATTGGTATTTGGTAGCATTGCCTTTAAATTGTTTCACTTGGGTCAAGCGTTTCGGGTAGCCTTCCACAAGCTTCCCACAATAAGTTGGGTGAATGTTGGTCCATTCCTCCTGACAGCTGGTGTAACTGAGTCAGGTTTGTAGGCCTCCTTGCTCGCACACGCTTTTTCAGTTCTGTCCACACATTTTCTATAGGATTGCAGTCAGGGCTTTGTGATGGCCCCTCCAATACCTTGACTATGTTGTCCTTAAGCCATTTTGCAACATGGGAAGTATGCTTGGGGTCATTGTCCATTTGGAAGACCCATTTGTGACCAAGCTTTAACTTCCTGACTGATGTCTTGAGATGTTGCTTCAATATATCCACATAATTTTCCTGCTTCATGATGGCATCTATTTTGTGAAGTGCACCAGTCCCTCCTGCAGCAATGCACCCCCACAATATGATGCTGTCACCCCCGTGCTTCACGGTTGGGATGGTGTTCTTCGGCTTGCAAGCCTCCCCCTTTTTCCTCCAAACATAACGATGGTCATTAAGGCCAAACAGTTCTATTTCTTTAGATTTTCCCATGATGCCAAGCAAAGAGGCACTGAGTTTGAAGGTAGTCCTTAAAATTGCTTCCACAGGTCCTTCTCCAATTGACTCAAATTAAGTCAATTAGCCTATCAGAAGCTTCTAAAGCCATTACATAATTTTATGGAATTTTACAAGCTGTGTAAAGGCACAGTCAACTTAGTGTATGTAAACTTCTGACCCACTGGAATTGTGATACAGTGAATTATATGTGAAATATTCTGTCTGTAAACAATTGTTGGAAAAATTACTTGTGTCATGCACAAAGTAGATGTCCTAACAGTCAGTTAGGACATCTACTTTGTGCATGACACAAGTAATTTGCAAGTCATGCCAAAACAATAGTTTGTTAAATTTGTGGAGTGGATGAAAAACGAGTTTTAATGACTCCAACTTAAGTGTATGTTAACTTCTGACTTCAACTGTATGTAGCAACGGCCCTGCCCATCTCCTCTCATGAAGTATTTCATGAAGATGTCTCTTGTCTAGATTCTTTCGTTGTTTTGAGGCAGAATAGTCACCTCCGTTTATTTATCAATCCCATCTTTGACGCCCTCATCAGTCATACCTCGGCTAGACAATGTCTAAACAATGACGCATAGCTGTGTGCCCAATATTAATTGAATCACGTCTAACCTCATAGCCACGTGTGATTTCCTTTTTTCCCTCTTATCCCTAATCCCTATAAATGGGTGCAGGAGAATGACTCGGGGCCGGTGTTATTTAGAGACCTTCAAAGTCTGAATCAAGGCTGGTTATCACGTGTTCCACTTGCCAGGAGGGCCAACTGACCTTAAAGCCTAGCGTTTCTGAATTGCTACATTCCCCATGTGATGTGCGTGTTTATCAATAAGTGACTCTGTTCGGTGCTACAGGCCGTCCGGGTGCAGTTAGCCACATCAGCCCATTAAAGACCATGCAGGAAGTCCTCCCTGAAGATGGGATACATTCACCCTCAGTGGCTTGTCTTCCCCCGAGCTAAGAGACTGAGCACGACTGATTATTGTTCCTTGCACTGTTCCACTATCTACATATAGTGCCCCTGTGGGCTGTATGTCAGCAAGACCATATTTGCATTTCGTTCTCCTAGATAAGAGTTTTGGTGTCTTATTTTGCATCTGTTTGTGGAGTTTTCAAACGGTGTCTTTGTCTTTATAGGAGAAGCCGTTCACTTAGCAAGGGATTTTGGCTACTCGTGTGAGACAGAGTTCCCGGCAAAGGCCATCGCTGAATACCTTGGTCGACCACACGTGGAACGTAATGAGGTCAACTCCCGCAAGAACATGCTCCTTGCTGCTAAGTGAGTTTCTCTCTGTCATTCTGTCTCTCTCTATCTGGGATATAATTTTCATAAAAGCCCTGCAGGCTTTTGAAGGTATGTGAAGTTTTGACTCGGTTTTCAAAGTTTTTCAAAAAACATTTCTGTAGTTTTCAATCTGCTCTTGACTTATAAAACATCTTGATAACTATGCTACTTTTGAGACATCCCAATTTCATAGTGTCAACATGAAGCTGTGTACTTCTCTGATTGGATCATTGTCAACTATATATAAATCCAGTATTCCATGTCTGGGTCATGTACATTTCGCTATCAACATTTCGGTCATCTTTTTTTCACCAGGCAAATCTGTAAAGAGTTCACCGATCTGCTGACTCAGGACCGTTCGCCTCTGGGGAACACGCGGCCGGCGCCCATCCTGGATCAGGGCATCCAGGGCTGCCTGACCCACTTCAGCCTCATCACCCACGGCTTCGGCTCGCCGGCCATCTGCGCCGCCATGACCTCCCTCCAGAACTACCTGAATGAGGCCCTCAAACAGGTGGACAAAATGTACCTGAGCTCGGGCAGCGACACGCAGGGCTCCTCCGACAACGGTAGCAAAGCCTCTGACAAAATGGAGAAGCACAGGAAATGAGGAAATACTATTCTGTTGGACTGTACAGACCCCACTTTCCCCTTTGGACTTCTATGACATCCATATGTAGAAGCGAAAATGATCTGTATGATTCCGATTCTAGATATTTTTGTGTATCCACCCAGTTGAATTGAACATTTTACCCCATTATGGCCAATGTTTACAAGTTTAGTTTCTCAAATAACACTGATTTTGCCCGGCTACCACCTTTGGGCTGCTTTCAATGCGAGATCGACCTACCTTGGTGCCTACTGTAGTAGTGGGTGCTTAAATTGTGCACAGCCAAAGGGTCTGGACTTAGTTGACATGGGGTAAGGAACAGAAAGCAGACTTTGTTGTTTCCCTAGAGGACATCATTTCAAGATGGGTTGCTGTGGCTGTGAATTCTTTTCAGCTTTTTTCCCCTCTTCTGTCTGGAGGCAAAGCCACTGATTTCCTGTGTCTCTTCCGCGGTGCTCAGTTCCCATTGGACTTACCAAAGGACACTTTTTTTCTACGGAAGAGAAGAAAATCCACTTCATTCGTTTTTTATTCATTGCTTGAATTTTCAAAATGACTTCAATGGGTACAGTGTTATTGTGTTTTTTTCATGGGAGTTTTTTTAGTAGGTCTGGAAAAAAAGCCTGTTTGTGTGTTTGTCTGTTTTCCCCAGAAACCTTAAAGGCGATTTGCAATAGCAGCCATTCAGTGTTGGATCAGGGATGGTTACTCAGTGTTTGATACCAGATGGTTACTTGTGGGCTGTGACAAAAGGCAATGGGCTCTTTGCTACTTTGAACCCTGTCTTTAAGTACTCATACTGCCCATTGGTTCCTTTAGTATTTGTAAACTTTGCAATGTAAAAGGAATCAGTCCTGGACCAGATTAGATATCCCTCACCTTCAGTACAAAAACTATTCAATATTGATGTTAAATGTATCCAACCCTTATAAGACATTTTCATCTGAACTGTATCTCTTTCAGCCAGTACGCCAGAAAGAGTGTATGTGTTTCATTGTTTGTGTGTGTGTCTGTATGCAAAATGTTTATATTTCTTTCGAGAAGTGTTTTTTTTTGTCCGTTACCTTTACCCTGAATGTAAATATTTTCTAATTGATGTTGTAATTTAATGGGATATGTAAATAATGGTATCATTCTGGTGTATGGCTTCACTTTTTACAATGTGTTAAACTTTTCTAAATGGGTTACTTTTTCTAATGTAGAGGTTAGGCAGTGGGTATGATATGCTTTTTGAATATGTGTAAAACTGTTTTAAAGTCCTAGGAAAAGTAATAAAAAGACAACCCTGTTATAAGGACTTTGTTGATTTTCTCCTCTCTGGGCGAGAGCCTTGCATAGAGCCTTGCATAGAGCCTTGCATAGAGCCTTGCATAGAGCCTTGCATAGAGCCTTGCATAGACATTAATGAGCTGTCAGAGGACTTCTGTCCCTCTCCATTTCTCTCTTTCTCGCAACCACACACACTCATGCACACACACATACATACACAAAGTACAACAGCCCGTTTTTCAGCTTTGTGTTTCATAAATGATGGACAAGTCATGTGTGTGAAGATTTTCCTATTAATAAACAGTAAGAGTCCCACAAATAATGGGAACATTGGGCATCATTATATGTAGTAATTTAGCTACACAAATAAGGAATGTGGATTGGTGCATGAAAATGGTAGAAAAAGGACTCATTTGAGGGTCATGCACTCAGGTCTGAGCCAAACATTGCTAGTTTATGTCTTCACTTAGTTAACCATTTGGTGCACAGCACACATACCTGTTTGTCCCCCTAAAACTGTGGTTCATTTTGTGAACTTTATTTTTTAGGAAGTTCCCCCTTTTCACATCCATATGCCCATCTGGGGAACAGGTGTTTTCATGTGTTACCTAATTTAAGCGGATCTCTACTTTATCATGTGACACACTGACAAATGTGTGAGTTGGATGTTTCACAATAGTGGGAAGACCATTTTGATCTGTGAGGAAAAAACCGATTGAACAAAGGTGCTGTGGTGCTCAATGTGTTGACTCTTGAGCAAAGGCAGCTTAATAATCTTCCACTGATTCATGCAGCAAGTCTATTTACATGGATCACATCAACTCTCACAACACAAATCCCTGCCCCCATGTGAAACAAACGTATCATACGATTATCCATGTTAGACACTTGACTCAAGATTACAGCGGGATTTCAGAGTAGCTTTCACTTAAGTGACACATACAGTATGGTATGTAGGAAGCCTACAACATACCTCTTATCTCGGGCTATCCAACGCCTCATTGAAATGTGTTACTACTGACATCCCTATTTTACTACCCTGTGCCCTGCGGTGTTGTTCACTAAGAAACCAGTGGTTGTATCCGAATACCTATACTAGCGTACTAAATAGTATGCGAAAATATGTTTTATAGTATGTGAAATGTCTAAACTAGTACTCAAAATGCGCCATCTAATATGCAACTGCGTTGAACCCCATTCGTTCATTTTGGTACAGCGCGTCAATTTATCTGATTATCAGCTGTTATCAAACACGCAAATCGGAAAAGACAAGCGAATTCTACCACAGTAGATCAAACACCGAAATGAGTATGCAGTTTAAGTATGTAGTACGCTAGTATGGGTATTCGGACACAGACCCGCCTAGTTGGACAAATAGTTTGCTGTTTGACTCATGTCATGTCTAGCAGCCCAACAAGTAGGAGCGTCTCCCTTAGAACCTGTTTGACCAGACCTGTCACCCCGCTGTAGCTGAACTCTGCTAGCGGTTGTCCGTAACTGCCTTCAGTTACATTTATTTATTTCTCCAGAGGGGTTGAAAGCTGAGACAAGGAACTGCTTCAATTGTCTTTGATTACTGGTCTAGCACGGTTACGGCAACACTTCCTTCCTCTTCGACCAGAGGAGCTTTTATTTATTTTCTCTCCACGATCAAACTCTTGTTAATGTTTGTCTACTCTCAGGTGTTGCTTTTTTGCTGTTAGCTTAAGCCACAAACTAGTTATTAGCTAAGTAACCGTTTAAGGTTCTCACCATCGCTGTTTGGCCTTTTGAAAGCCTCCAGTGGATGTCTTAGTTTCGTGAGTTTACTGTCATACACTCAGAATGTAATGTCAGAGATAGCTTGGCCTTCTATGTAGCTAGGCTTTAGCTTGACACGTTTCACTCCTTTACATGACAACATGTACAATATTCAATAAAAGCTGAATGATCCTGTATTTGTGCCTGTTGATGAACTTGTAAAGTGTTTTCCCTCTTCCACTTCCCCACATTCATCACAACTAGATACTCATTTGCATTGGCAATATTCCACTCATAACATGGTAGTAAGGGTTATGGAAAACCCCTTTCCTCCTTCCCCTTTTTCATAGACATGTTATTTGTTTTGATGGTGTTTTGTTGATCGCAAAGGAAGCATGACAGTTCAGCAGTATAAAACTATGTTTTTTAGTTGTATCACTACATGGCCAAACTGCTGCACCCACTCACACATTTTCAATCAACACAGGGTGGTTTATATGTGAAGCAAGTTTGGACCTGTTACTCGTACCTGTAACTGATTCTAATTTGCGTCTGTTCTCCAAAACATAATTGATGAGCTAATATATAATAATTGTTTGATCTCATTTCGACGCCCGGAGCTAGTTATCAACTCTCAATTCATCGGGCCATAAACGTATTTTATGTAAGCCGTGACTCGATGACCTTTCTATTTAGGTCACGAGAAGTAACATGACACTGTTGTTTCAAGATAGATGAGGACAGATCATGAAACATTCACTGGCTTCAAAGATGACAAGAATCCGCAATTGTTACCCAAGTTGTGTGTCACATTTTTTGGGCAAATTAACTATCCTGTCTTGATTTTAACAAATGGGTTCAGTTGACAGCCCCTCAGTGGGAATGTGTTCATGTATGATTGACTGCATTCCAAAATGTCAATGTCAGTTTCATAGAAGAAATGTCAACGTCAATTAGAAGTTCATCACTTCTTTTATCCACTCAATTCTTAACCGTTTCCTAACAGACGCAACATAACCGCCTTTTAATTCTGCTGCTCTACATTAAGAGTAATTTGCAGTCGCTCTAATCGGTACTGAACCTCTCGACCACTGAATAGCACAAGGTTGAAAACATGGGGGGTCAGTGGGGGGGGGGGGGGGGGGGGGGGGGGTCCTTGTTAAATACAGCGGGGATGATAAACAACTAAATGTGGAGAGAAAATGTGGAAGAAATTCATCTAAATTACAGATGAGAATGGGTTTAGCTAGGGTGGGGTGGAGGGGCTCATAGACCCAGGGAAGTGGGGAAGGGGGAGGGTGGAGGTTGCACTCACTGCCTAAGTGACTCCTCTGCTTTTTGTTATTTTATTTTGGACTCATTCTGTGGGAACATGGTGGCCTGTCCCTCTTCCTCCTCGGGAGACCTAGAGGAGACCCAACACCCCTCCCTTCCCTGCTCCTCACAAATTCTACCAATTAGGCTGCAGTCCAGGCTGCAATGTCGCCGGGGCCACAGCGACCCTTCTATCCCTTTACTACCCTCATAGACAACAGATGTCTAGATTTCTCAGAGAACTAGCTTTGCTAGCTACCTCTGCTAGGAACCAAAGTAAGGATGTTTCCCTCTTCCTGGAACTGCTAAAAGACTGGGACTCTGCCGCATGTGAAAGAGGTCACTTTTATCGAGGACAAGATTCCCCCCGTTCGCCAGGGCCTCCTCTTCCTCCCTCTTTCTATTTAGCACAACAACAGAAAAACAGATAAATTACAAGATGGCCGACACAGCATCTCTAGCCAAATTAAAAGCGTCTGTCGTCTCCCGAACAAACACACAGGCAGCCCTGTCCACCTATCTAGCACTGAGCAGCAACAGTAATTGGAACAAGCTGTTTGGTCAACAAACTACATGTGCACAGATGTGGTACTGTACAGCCCAAATGGCTTGACAAACACAGCCTTCATAACAATGGAGTTGAAATGTCTGTTCGCATAAGTATTATCCTTTGACATTTGTCCAGTATTGTCTTCAATTTCTATGGATTATGGTCCTTATGGATTATGAAAAGATGATTGATTTGTCTTCCACTTCTCTCCTCTAGGTCTCCCTCTCTCTCTATTTGTCTCCTCCTCATTGCTGACCACATGGCTGATTCCCAAGCCTACGGTGTTAATGATTGTTAGCAGACTCCTAATGCTGCTGTAATGTGCTAGCCGTTAGCACTGAGTGGGAGGACTCTGTGGGGGAGAGGGACAGGAGTCACCCAGGAGCCACCTGTTAGCTAGCCCAGCCCAATGCATCATGGGAAGGCTTGGTGATGCCAACTGGCAATCAGTGTGTGACACCTACATACTATAAATGTAAGAATTTAGGCTGATAGAATTATAAACACAGATTTTCAAAAAGCAAAGGTTTTATGGAATACAACTCAAATGTAGCCAGACGAAGCACTTTATGAAATTCTGTCGTACATTATGTTATTGCAAAAGTGGAAAATTACAGAAAAGAAAAGAAAATGAAGGGAAATTACTGAGGTGCATGACACAGCTCATTTCTATGCATCAGAAAAGTCACTTGGGACAAAACCTGATCTATGTGATGGCCTATTGACACACACAGAGCATAAAGCATATAGTGTTGATATTTCCAAAGGAATAAAATAATTTAAAAACCAACAGTGGATTGGTAGCAGTGAATCATGAAGCAGGAATTCTGGTTGTGACTTTGTAGCAATGTTATAGATGAGATTTCTCAGATTTCTCTCTTTACAAAGTACAGTTGAATTTGGAAGTTAACATACACCTTAGCCAAATACATTTAAAATCAGTTTTTCACAATTCCTGACATTTAATCACAGTATAAACTCCATGTCTTAGGTCAGTTAGGATCACCACTTTATTTTAAGATTGTGACATTTCAGAATAACAGAAGAGAGAATGACTTATTTCAGATTTGATTTCTTTCATCACATTCCCAGTGGGTCAGAAGTTTGCATACACTCAATTAGTATTTGGTAGCATTGCCTTTAAATTGTTTAACTTGGGTCAAGCGTTTCGGGTAGCCTTCCACAAGTTTCCCACGATAAGTTGGGTGAATTTTGGCCCATTCCTCCTG
The DNA here is from genome assembly GCF_002021735.2 of Oncorhynchus kisutch. Classification (NCBI taxonomy): domain Eukaryota; kingdom Metazoa; phylum Chordata; class Actinopteri; order Salmoniformes; family Salmonidae; genus Oncorhynchus; species Oncorhynchus kisutch. The sequence continues at coordinate 65,724,059 of NC_034178.2, forward strand.
ACAGAGCTGGTGTAACTGAGTCAAGTTTGTAGGCCTCCTTGCTCGCACATGCTTTTTCAGTTCTGCCCACAAATGTTCTATAGGATTGAGGTCAGGGCTTTGTGATGGCCACTCCAATACCTTGACTTGTTGTCCTTAAGACATTTTGCCACAACTTTGGAAGTATGCTTGGGGTCATTGTCCATTTGGAAGACCCATTTGCGAACAAGCTTTAACTTCCTGACTGATGTCTTGAGATGTTGCTTCAACATATCCGCATAATTTTACCTCCTCATGAAGACATCTATTTAGTCAAGTGCACCAGTCCCTCCTGCAGCAATGCACCACCACAACATGATGCTGCCACCCCCGTGCTTCACGGTTGGCATGGTGTTCTTCGGCTTGCAAGCCTCCCCCTTTTTCCTCCAAACATAACGATGGTCATTATGACCAAACAGTTATATTTTTGTTTCATTAGACCAGAGGACATTTATCCAAAAAGTATGATCTTTGTCCACATGTGCAGTTGCAAACCGTAGTCTGGCTTTTTTATGGCGGTTTTGGAGCAGTGGCCTCTTCCTTGCTGAGAGTCCTTTCAGGTTATGTTGATATAGGACTTGTTTTACTGTGGATATAGATAATTTTGTACCTGTTTCCTCCAGCATCTTCACAAGGTCCTTTGCTGTTGTTCTGGGTTTAATTAGCACTTTTCACACTAAAGTACGTTCATCTCTAGGAGACAGAATGCGTCTCCTTCCTGAGCGGTATGATGGCTGCGTGGTCCAATGGTGTTTATGCTTGCATACTATTGTTTGTACAGATGAACATGGTATCTTCAGACGTTTGGAAATTGCTCCCAATGATGAACCAGACTTGTGGAGGTCTACAATTGTTTTTCGGAGGTCTTGGCTGATTTCTTTTGATTTTCACATGACGTCAAGCAAAGAGGCACTGAGTTTGAAGTTAGGCCTTGAAATACATCCACAGGTACTCCTCCAATTGACTTAAATGATGTCAATTAGCCTATCAGAATTCTGGAATTTTCCAAGCTGTTTAAAGGCACAGTCAACTTAGTGTATGTAAACTTCTGACCCACTGGAATTGTGATACAGTGAATTATAAGTGAAATAATCTGTCTGTAAACAATTGTTGGAAAAATGACTTGTGTCATGCACAAAGTAGATGTCCTAACTGACTTGCCAAAACTATAGTTTGTTAACACAAAGTTTGGGGAGTGGCTGAAAAACTAGTTTTAATGACTCCAACCTAAGTGTATGTAAACTTCCGACTTCAACTGTATATTGTAATTCAACCCCTTACTATATTGTAATTCAACTTCTTTACAGACCACTGAACCATCTAATAAGTCCAGGCAATGTCTTGCTCAACAAAGATTTCAGGAAGAGTAAAGATAACCAAGAGCACGTTGCGGCGAAAGATAATGTATGCTGTAGCAGAATTCAAATGACCCATGCAACAAAGTAGATACAGCCTTCAATTGAACCTCTCTGGTCTGTTTACAATCAATCACATCTTCAAATGAACCTCTCTGGTCTGTTTACCATCAATCATGCCTTCAAATGAACCTTGAGACAGTTAACCTCCTTGGTTTCAAAGTATGGTAATGTTTGTGACTGTAGAGTGAACACTTGAGATGAACAATTTTCAGGGATGAACTGGGACCAGAAATTGTCCCAGGCAATTCTAACACACTCACCCATTTGGTACTATTAAACTGGCCAATTGTTTTTCCCTCGAGGCACCCATTATCAGCCAAATTGGGATTATTCTGCCCAAAATCCCCAATTTAGACCGGCCACCTGGGCTAAAGATGGATCAGCCCATCTTGTATTTGCCAGAACTGCCCTATAACCAGTCTGTCTCTAAGGATAGTTAGACTAGTTCAAGTAATAAATGTTACATCCAAGGATATATTGAAGGTCATGACTATTGTGCATTGTCTGTGAAGGAGTCATGTCCTGTCTCAAACTAATGTGCATTGTCTGTGAAAGAGTCATGTCCTGTCTCAAACTAATGTGCATGGTCTGTGAAGGAGTCATGTCCTGTCTCAAACTAATGTGCATGGTCTGTGAAGGAGTCATGTCCTGTCTCAAACTAATGTGCATGGTCTGTGAAGGAGTCATGTCCTGTCTCAAACTAATGTGCATGGTCTGTGAAGGAGTCATGTCCTGTCTCAAACTATTGTGCATTGTTTGTGAAGGAGTCATGTCCTGTCTCAAACTAATGTGCATGGTCTGTGAAGGAGTCATGTCCTGTCTCAAACTAATGTGCATTGTCTGTGAAGGAGTCATGTCCTGTCTCAAACTAATGTGCATTGTCTGTGAAGGAGTCATGTCCTCTCAAACTAATGTGCATTGTCTGTGAAGGAGTCATGTCCTCTCAAACTATTGTGCATTGTCTGTGAAGGAGTCATGTCCTCTCAAACTAATGTGCATTGTCTGTGAAGGAGTCATGTCCTGTCTCAAACTAATGTGCATTGTCTGTGAAGGAGTCATGTCCTGTCTCAAACTATTGTGCATTGTCTGTGAAGGAGTCATGTCCTGTCTCAAACTAATGTGCATTGTCTGTGAAGGAGTCATGTCCTGTCTCAAACTAATGTGCATTGTCTGTGAAGGAGTCATGTCCTGTCTCAAACTAATGTGCATGGTCTATGAAGGAGTCATGTCCTCTCAAACTAATGTGCATTGTCTGTGAAGGAGTCATGTCCTGTCTCAAACTATTGTGCATTGTCTGTGAAGGAGTCATGTCCTGTCTCAAACTAATGTGCATTGTCTGTGAAGGAGTCATGTCCTGTCTCAAACTAATGTGCATTGTCTGTGAAGGAGTCATGTCCTGTCTCAAACTATTGTGCATTGTCTGTGAAGGAGTCATGTCCTGTCTCAAACTAATGTGCATTGTCTGTGAAGGAGTCATGTCCTGTCTCAAACTATTGTGCATTGTCTGTGAAGGAGTCATGTCCTGTCTCAAACTAATGTGCATTGTCTGTGAAGGAGTCATGTCCTGTCTCAAACTAATGTGCATTGTCTGTGAAGGAGTCATGTCCTCTCAAACTAATGTGCATGGTCTATGAAGGAGTTATGTCCTGTCTCAAACTAATGTGCATTGTCTGTGAAGGAGTCATGTCCTGTCTCAAACTAATGTGCATTGTCTGTGAAGGAGTCATGTCCTGTCTCAAACTATTGTGCATTGTCTGTGAAGGAGTCATGTCCTGTCTCAAACTATTGTGCATTGTCTGTGAAGGAGTCATGTCCTGTCTCAAACTATTGTGCATTGTCTGTGAAGGAGTCATGTCCTCTCAAACTAATGTGCATGGTCTATGAAGGAGTCATGTCCTCTCAAACTAATGTGCATGGTCTGTGAAGGAGTCATGTCCTGTCTCAAACTATTGTGCATGGTCTATGAAGGAGTCATGTCCTCTCAAACTATTGTGCATTGTCTGTGAAGGAGTTATGTCCTCTCAAACTAATGTGCATGGTCTATGAAGGAGTTATGTCCTCTCAAACTAATGTGCATGGTCTATGAAGGAGTCATGTCCTCTCAAACTAATGTGCATGGTCTATGAAGGAGTCATGTCCTCTCAAACTAATGTGCATGGTCTGTGAAGGAGTCACGTCCTGTCTCAAATTAATGTGAATGGTCTGTGAAGGCATCAATTCTAGGGCTGTGGCTCCAAACATAGTCTGAGACAGTTGTGGGATGCGATAGATCCCAAATGAATGCAACAGATCAGAACGTTTAGCTTAAAATGTTGATCAACTATTAGGCTATTTATACACATTATAAGCGCAGCAGTGTGCACATGACAGTAGGCTATAAGCCCCAATGTTCCATTAGTGGGAAAACACCATTATCAAAAGTGACCGCAAATGGCAGTTAGATTCTATACCCCTTGTAATGCGGATTAATGTGCTTAATTTTAAGAAGTTATTTGGCCACTTTAGTTGTGATACAAACCTTATCAAAACGTATAGGCCTATGGGCTATGCTACATGTGGTGTGCGACTATGATTCGAAAAAGTTGCAAAAAAGGCATTGTTTCTTAAAGCTGGGCATCATTTACAAGTGATAATATATAATTCACAAGTTATAGGCTAATATTTTCACCCATCAGACTGTTCTTGATTTTATCTTGTCTTTACATATACTAAATAATATACGGGTGAAATTTGTTTTGATTTAGAATGGACCATTATCATATACCTCTCGAAACAGGGGCAGGGGGAAAAATACATGTCATTTATGCACTTAAATAGCGAATGGAGGTCACTTTTCCTGTGGTTAATTTTCATGCCAGCCAGGTTGGCTATACTCCTGTTGTAAATATGATGAATGTGCTTGATATTAGGAAAGTTGAGAAATGAATATAGTAGGCCTAGCCTATAGAAAGCTGATGGGATCCTCCTCTTTTTAGAAGAGGCCATCACTCTGTTTTCTTGCGCAATTGCATAGCCTATAGAAATGTTATGTAACACGAACACATGGGCTCTCATTAAGTGTTTAAATAGATTTTCCATTAAATTAGCATCGATGTCAGAGTGATTAGAGTGACAATAGAGTGCTGAGTACCAGGCAGTTAGCACGTTGGTAGACTTCTAATGACCAGCAGCAGCATAAGAGCTTGGAGAAGCCTATTTACTGTGACTAAACTGTCAACTGGAATTTGACTGCTTTCATGACTTGTGTCAGCTGGTGTGGTGGTAATGGGGTCACCGCAACAGCCTTAGTCATGTTCTGTCTTGAACTAATGGTCTGATGCATGGTCTGTGAAGGCATCACCATTATACAGTGCACTCTGAAAGTATTCAGTCCCTTTGACTTTTTCCACATTTTGTTATGTTACAGCCTTAGTCTAAAATAGATTTTTTTGTATTTTTATTATCATCATCAATCTACACACAATACCTTATAATGACAAAGCGAAAACAGGTTTTACATTTTTTTTTTGCAAATTTATGAAAAATAAATACTTATTTATATAAGTATTCAGACTCTTTGATGTAAGACTCGAAATAGAGCTCAGGTGCGTCCTGTTTTCATTGATCATCCTTGAGATGTTTCTACAACTTGACTAGAGTCCACCTGTGGTAAATTCAATTGATTTGACATGATTTTGAAAAGCACACCTGTCGATTTAAGGTCCCACAGTCGATAGTGCATGTCAGAGCACAAACTAAGTCATGAGGTCGAAGGAATTGTCCGTAGAGCTCCGACACAGGATTGTGCCAGGGCACAGATCTGGGAAAGGGTACCAAAATATTTCAGCAGCATTGAAGGTCCCCAAGATCACAGTGGCCTCCATCATTCTTAAATGGAAGAAGTTTGGAACCACCAAGACTCCTGGTTGTCACTCTGACAGATCTCCAGACTTCCTCTGTGGAGAGGGGGAAACCTTACAGAAGGACAACCATCTCTGCAGCACTCCACCAATCAGGCCTTTATAGTAGAGTAAGCCACTCCTCAGTAAAAGGCACATGAAAGCCCGCTTGGAGTTTGCAAAAAAAGCACCTAAAGGACTCTCAAACCATGAGAAACAACATTTTCTGGTCTGATGAAACCAAGATTGAATTCTTTGGCCTGAATGCCAAGTGTCACATCTGGAGGAAACCTGGAACCATCCCTACGGTGAAGCATGGTGGTGGCAGCATAATGCTGTGCGGATGTTTTTCAGCGGCAGGGACTGGGAGACTAGTCAGGATCGAGGGAAAGATGAATGGAGCAAAGTACAGAGAGATCCTTGATAAAAATCTGCTCCAGAGTGCTCAGGACCTCAGAGTGGACAAAGGTTCACCTTCCAACAAGACAACGACCCTAAGAACACAGCCAAGACAATGCAGAAGTTGCTTCGGGACAAGTCTCTGAATGTCCTTGATTGGCCCAATCAGAGCCCGGACTTGAGCCTGATCACACATCTTTGGAGAGACAAGAAAAAAGCTGTGCAGTGACGCACCCCATCCAACCTGACAGAGCTTGAGAAGATCTGCAGAGAAGAATGGGAGGAACTCCCCAAATACAGGTGTGCCAACCTTGTAGTATCATACCTAAGAAGACTTGAGGCTGTAATCACTGCCATAGGTGCTTCAACAAGTACTGAGTAAAGGGTCTGAATACTTACGTATGTAAATGTGATATTTCATTTTTTTTCTTTAGGAAATTAGCTAACATTTAAAAAAACTTTTTTCGCATTGTCCTTATGAGGTATTCTGTGTAGATTGATGAAGGGGAAAAAATGTAATCCATTTTAGAACAAGACTGTAAAGTAACAAGATATGGAAAAAGTCAAGAAGTCTGAATACTTTTCCAAATGCATAGTATGTAATAAGTTACATGTAATCTGTTATGTTACCAGCAAAACTATTGTAATCAGACAATAGATACTTTTAAAAACTACATGATTACTTAAATTCAGACTTCAGTTTGCAAAAAAATACATTATGACACCATTCTGTCATTTTCCCAATGACATTAAATTCATAATTGAAAAAAGGTGCAAATTCAAGTTTGTTCCACCTGAGTGAGTCTGAACACAAGTCATATGATGACACACCAAATGCGTTTGATGGATCCTTTTTGTCTTTTTCTAATGGCTCTTAGGAGGAAAGTAATCCAAAAGTAATCAGATTACGTAATCCAAAAATTACATGACTGATTCCAATTTTGGACAGTTAAGTAGCAACTGTAATGGATTACATTTAGAAAGTAAGGGGTCGTTGTCTTGTTGGAAGGTGAACCTTTGTCCACTCTGAGGTCCTACCCGACCCTTGGCTTCATGTCCTGTCTATGTTATACGCTGTCATACCTGTAGATGTTTGCATCATACACACTTTTCACAGGATAGTATCTTAACTGTCATCTTTAAGTTTTGCCTTTAAAGGGATAACCCATACTAAATATTGTTTTCTCCCAGTGAAACCTTGGCCTTGATGACATGTAGACGGTGTACTAGTTGACCCTTGTAAGGAAGTCTCGTTCATCAGTACTGTTGTTTAATTAAATACATTTGTTATCATCGTAATTTGAATTTACTTCAACAGGATAATTGTAGCGACTCTTTCTGAACATTAATACCATACAGTTCATGTAACTACTACAACCAGCAATAATTCAAAAACAAATCTGGATGAGATATTCTGTGCTATTCTGTGATACGTCTTGACTTGACCACTTTCATGTTTGTTTTCAGTGTTTGTGTTGTTTGATTGGTCGTTGTTGCTGTGGCATAGTTGGATGTGTGGAAAATGCCTGTCCTGTAAGGGGAGGGAGGGATAGAATACAGGGGGGAATGCCCATAGGCACCAGCCTTTATGGTTCAGCTAAAGGTAACACTCGTTGCTCCCTCCGACAGTCCCTAACCAGCTGTACTATAAAGATAGAAGAGCAGAGGAGAGCAAGGGAGAACCCCCCAAAAAGAATATGTGAGTACACCGTCAATTTCACCAAGAAAGCAGTTCTGGTTACATTGAAAAGTTGAGGGAAGTCAATCGTTACAGTGAGATAGAAACAGACATCTACACCAAAAATTTTATCAAAGATTAATACAATATTAAATACAAAAATTCCCTCGATAAACTATTAATAAGTCAGAAGCTTACAATATATTTTTTGTAAAAAATGAGATATGTATCTGATAAAGAGGCAATAGTGAACATGTGAGGCCAAAGCTGTGTTGAATGGGCTTTCTTACAATAAATGCTTCCAGTATGGAGTGAATCACTGGAAACCACATTCATTTCCTGCATGTGTTTATTCAGCAGAGATGCGATACAAGCTGTCCCGACTTGTTTGCAATGTGCAGGATGGAGGGGGAAAAGATTAGCTGACAGAGAGGACCGTATTATCCAGGGTAGGGCCATGGCTGTGCTTTAAATGTACCGTATGACAATAGTTTAGGGACTAGACAAGATAGACAACACCAAAAGAGAAACATTTAGGACATCTTCTAAGAGCGATGAGAGGGATGTTTAAAAAAAAAATCTTATTTGATTGACGTTGGATATCTCCAAAGAAATGCCTGATTTGAGCTATCAAAATGTTTTAGTCTCAAGTAAACAATTGATGTATGATAGACTCTTGGATTGTTTTGGGAAGCAACCTGGTAGAGTAGTGCTGGATGCAGTATGTACAGGGGGGTCCGGAATTATTGCATCCCTTGATTAAAATAAAGACAGTAGAAAATAAAATACAAATACTGAGCTCAGCATCTTTATAATTTCATTTATACAGTCTTTTTTGTTGTTGTTCATCTTTATCAAGGAATCAAATAATTCCGGACCCCACTGTACATTGATTAAGAAATGGGTTATTCATCATTCTATAACCGGTGACAATACTGTTTCGTAACAGTTTCCATACTCACCACCACACCCACTTATTCATGTGTTGGAGAAAGACTAGTGCTTACAGTATACTCTGGCATCCGGCCAGGGTACAGATGTCTGCCAAAAGAGGGAAGGTGGTGACGAAAAGTGTCAATGCCGCCCTGTCAAATTGGCTTCCCCCATCTTGAAACAACAGGGAAGGGAGGAAGAAAAGCCTTGCTGATCTCTCTACCTAAATCAGGATGTTCTCTACCCATCTTTCCATTAAGTCAAGAGACTTGAGAGGTGTAAAGAGCTCTGATATGGTATGATATAGCGTATTGCTGTCCATTCTAGTTCACACACACAACATGCTCAGCCCTTAAAGCTCAGTAAAAGCTAAGTGAAATGTTTATGTTACTTTGAGGTAAAAACATCATGTAACTTTGAGGTAAAACATCATGTAACTTTGAGGTAAAATCATCATGTAGCTTTGAGGTAAAATCATCATGTAGCTTTGAGGTAAAATCATCATGTAGCTTTGAGGTAAAATCATCATGTAGCTTTGAGGTAAAATCATCATGTAGCTTTGAGGTAAATCATCATGTAGCTTTGAGGTAAAATCATCGTGTAGCTTTGAGGTAAAACATCATGTAACTTTGAGGTAAAACATCATGTAGCTTTGAGGTAAAACATCATGTAACTTTGAGGTAAAACATCATGTAACTTTGAGGTAAAAACATAATGTAACTTTGAGGTAAAACTTGACTTAACTTGCATTTTCTGAAATAATACAGGATAGCGCAAAGCGTTTGGTGAACATTTTTCCACTTTTGGTGGTACAACTGTTTACTTTGAAACTCTGGCTCTCGATGGCTTAGGAATATTATCACGTTAGATTTGCTTTAGAGTCGCTTCACTGGCAAGTTAACCAACTTCAAAGGGATATATGGTTGTAATGTGCACGGCATTAAATTGGCTTACTTTGCTGCAACAAATTGTGGTAGACCAGCTTTCATGGATTAAAGTGGTAGGCTTCCAATGCCTTTGAATATTAAACCTTGTGTGAGAGAGAAAGTGAAACAGAGGGAGGGAGGGAGAGGAGACTTCACATCAATGGCTAGATATGAACAGCAGGGTACACATAGATGGCCTAAAATGTCAAACCACAGAACAAATGCAGAAACCTCTCTCTCTCTTATCTGCGGGCTGTGCGTGTGTGCGTGTGTGTGCGTGTGTGCGTGTGTGTGTGTGTGTGTGCGTGTGTGTGCGTGTGTGCGTGTGTGTGTGTGTGTGTGTGTGTGTGTGTGTGAGAGAGAGAGAGAGAGCACTCCGCCCATGCACCTGTCTGTCCTGGGTAAAGAGAGACTAAATGAGCGTGACTACCACAGACAACGGTTCTGCTGACGCCCCCACTTCAGGAGAAATGGGTATGTCAGAGAAAAAAAACGACCAAAATACAGTAGAGCATGAGAGAAAAAGAGAGGGAGGGCACTGAGAGAAAGAGAGAGAGACTGACAGGAAGAAGAGGACATGGAGAGAGAGGGGGAGAGAAGTCAAGTGGAGGGGGGAGAGAGGTTGAGAGAGAGAAGCATAGTAGAGAGATAATAGGAGAGAGAGAGAGGGAGGATAAAGAGCGAGATAGCAGTAGATGGATCCCAGCTGACAGAGACAGTGAGGCTGATAAACGTCTTATCTCAGCATGTTTTCACAATGAGAGATGCTGCACACAGTATTGTCTGATTACGCTGTGGACTAACTGCAGCTTTCTTACAGTACAATTATCAGCATCAAAATAAAGATTCAGCATCAAAGCACTCCACTCTATATATGCCATATAAAAAATAGTATCTCAAAGGTGTATTCAGAGAAAACAAACGGATTAAAGGTTTTATGTCTGCATTATCTGATTGTAGTTTCTTACCACCCAATCCTGACAATAGGAGTCATGTGCATTTTAACTGAACACAATGACATTGCAAGGAAAATGACATGTGTATTTTTTGTATAATGTGATTGATAGCTGTACTTTGTTTTGATTATGAATTATGCATTTCATGTGTTAAATTATTATAAAAAATAAAAAAAATGCACACACCTACTTAAAGAAATAGTGTCTTGACAGGAATCTTAAGCAACTGAAAATCGTAGCATATTGTACTAATTGGAATTCGTAACATATCATACGAAATGCATATATATATATTTTTTTACATATCATACAACATGGATGACGTACTGTAGTACTCAATTGTGCACAATTTTCAGGGGACTCGTTTTGGCTCTTGAGCACCACTTTCAAAACTACTGGCTGATATTATACAAAACCTTTGGGCACCAATTGTTGTGTGTTGCTGAAAAATACATTTTTATTTAAAAAAAAGAAGATATATATATAATAATAAATCAATCATTCGACTACTGGCTCATAACATTGATAAACAGCGTGCCCAGAGCACATTTCAGAGTATCCTGTTAAAACACATTCTCACAAGACATCAGTGCAGCTATTCAACGTTGTGTGTATGTTCATGCATGTGTGTTAGTGCCTGTTTTGTTTTGCATCCCTGTGCTTGTCTGTATTTGTGTTGATATCTGCAGTGGTATCAGTTGGCTGGGGTATTGTCACAGCAGGTGTGAGGGTTGGGTGTGTATCGGACGGTCGTCACCATAGAGACGTGTCGAGGGGTAAATGTTATTGTGTTAAGTTATTATAACATGAATAATACAGATTGAGAATGATACCACGTCACATTATCACTTTGGGTTTTACTGCAAGACTTTTTGTCTGGGCATGAGGGAGCTTGTACTAAATTACATTGTGGAAATCTAGCAACCTCCTCATTGTGTATCATAACACAAATGAGTCTTGTGGTGTATTGCAACGCCCTATATATTGCTTGGTTGTTTAGCAACCAAACCGACACATGAGCAGCTATGGGGCAAAATAGACTTGGTTGGCTTAGACTGTTAACAATATGTAAACTATATTTAGTCTCCAATGTTTATTGAAAACATACATAAAGTTGCACATTGAGCTATTGTCTCTCAAATACATTGTTACAGTTGTTGGTTAGCTAGCTACAGTAGCTAGCACATTTTAGCCAAATTAGCATAGATGTGACATCAGTCAAATCATCTCAAAACAAGACATGGTATCAAAAACAAGATAAACAAGCTGAAACATGCCACTTACGATTTACCACATGGCAGTTTCTTGTCATTGTAAATAACTATCTGGACATCCAGAACCATAACAACACAGGGCCTTCTGCCCCTTTGAAGCACCCACATCATTTTCGTGATGTTGTCAGCAGTTTTATTGACATGCCACACGCACGCACACACAAGCACACACACGCACGCACACGCGCGCACACGCACACGCACGCACACACACACGCACACACACACACGCACGCACACACACGCACGCACACACACGCACACACACGCAAGTACCAACATGCACAAACATTTATTAAGCAATTCCTCTGTTATTTTAATGTAAAATACTGTATATGTGACTAAATGGGGTTCAAAACCTGGCCTCCGGTACACCACAAAACTGCCCACTGATCTAAAGCCTATACATATGCATACATATGAGCTGAGCTAAAATATAAACCTATACATATAACTGCTGTACTATACATATTGTTACTGTGCTATACATAACATTATTGTACTGTACATATAGCTACTGTACTATACATACAGCTACTGTACTATACATACGGCTACTGTACTATACATACAGCTACTGTACTATACATACAGCTACTGTACTATACATACAGGTACTGTACTATACATACAGCTACTGTACTATACATATAGCTACTGTACTATACATATAGCTACTGTACTATACATACAGCTACTGTACTATACATACAGCTACTGTATTATACATACAGCTACTGTACTATACATACAGCTACTGTACTATACATACAGGTACTGTACTATACATACAGCTACTGTACTATACATATAGCTACTGTACTATACATATAGCTACTGTACTATACATACAGCTACTGTACTATACATACAGCTACTGTACTATACATACAGCTACTGTACTATACATACAGCTACTGTACTATACATATAGCTACTGTACTATACATACAGGTACTGTATTATACATACAGGTACTGTACTATACATACAGCTACTGTACTATACATACAGGTACTGTACTATACATACAGCTACTGTACTATACATATAGCTACTGTACTATAGATACAGGTACTGTACTATACATACAGGTACTGTACTATACATACAGCTACTGTATTATACATATAGCTACTGTACTATACATACAGCTACTGTATTATACATATAGCTACTGTACTATACATACAGCTACTGTACTATACATACAGCTACTGTATTATACATACAGGTACTGTATTATACATACAGGTACTGTACTATACATACAGCTACTGTACTATACATATAGCTACTGTACTATACATACAGCTACTGTATTATACATACAGGTACTGTATTATACATACAGGTACTGTACTGTACATATAGCTACTGTATTATACATACATGTACTGTACTATACATATAGCTACTGTACTATACATACAGCTACTGTACTATACATACAGCTACTGTACTATACATATAGCTACTGTACTATACATACAGCTACTGTACTATACATACAGCTACTGTACTATACATACAGCTACTGTATTATACATACAGGTACTGTATTATACATACAGGTACTGTACTATACATATAGCTACTGTACTATACATACAGCTACTGTATTATACATACAGGTACTGTATTATACATACAGGTACTGTACTGTACATATAGCTACTGTATTATACATACAGGTACTGTACTATACATATAGCTACTGTACTATACATACAGCTACTGTACTATACATACAGCTACTGTACTATACATATAGCTACTGTACTATACATACAGCTACTGTATTATACATACAGGTACTGTACTATACATACAGGTACTGTACTATACATATAGCTACTGTACTATACATACAGCTACTGTACTATACATATAGCTACTGTACTATACATACAGCTACTGTATTATACATACAGGTACTGTACTATACATACAGGTACTGTACTGTACATATAGCTACTGTATTATACATACAGGTACTGTACTGTACATATAGCTACTGTACTAAAACAAACCTACAGCACACATAAACATATTCAGCACACCCCTTGACTTTTTCACAAAGACACAAAGATTTTGTGTCACTGGCCTACACACCACATAATGTCAAAGTGGAATTCTGTTTTTAGACATTTTTACAAATCAATTAAAAATTTAAATCTGAAATGTCTTGTCAATTAGTATTCAACCCTTTTGTTATGACAAGTCTAAATAAGTTCAGTTGTAAATAGTTGCTTAACAAGTCACATAATAAGTTGCATGGACTCACTCTGCGTGCAGTAATAGTGATTAACATGATTTTTTTATGACTTCCTCATCTCTGTACCCCACACATACAGTTGTCTGAAAGGTCCCTTAGTCGAGCTGTACATTTCAAACACAGATTCATCCACAAAGACCAGGGAGGTTTTCCAAAGCCTTACAAAGAAAGGCACCTAAAAAAAAGCAGATGTTGAATATCCCTTTCAGCATGGTGAAGTTATTAATGACACTTTGGATGGTGTATCAATACATCCAGTCACTACAAACATACTGGCATCCTTCCTAACTCAGTTGCCAGTTACAGAGTTTAATGGCTGTGATAGGAGAAAACTGATTGATCAACAACATTGTAGTTACTACGCAACACTAACCTAAATGACAGAGTGAAATGTACAGAATATTCCAAAACATGCATCCTGTTTGCAAAAAGGCACTAAAGTAAAACTATAAAAAATGTGTCAAATAAAATAACTTTTTGTCCTGAATACAAAGCGTTATGTTTGGGGAAAATCCAACACAATACATCACACTCTTTATATTTTCAAACATGGTGGTGGCTGCATAATATTATGGGTATCCTTGTCATCGGCAAGGACTAGGGAGTTTTTTAGGATGAAAAGAAATGGCATGGCGCTAAGTACAGGCAAAATCCTAGAGTAAAACCTTGCTCAGTCTTTACTGAGACACTTTACAACAGACACTGGGAGACAAATGTACCTTTCAGCAGGACAGTAACCTTAAACACAAGGCCCAAATATTCACTGGAGTTGCTTACCAAGACAACACAGAATGTTCCTGAGTGGCCTTAGTTACAGTTTTGACTTTAATCGGCTTAAATGTCTTTGGCAAGACTTGAAAATGGCTGTCTAGCAATGATCAACAACCAACTTGGGAGCTTGAACAATTTTTTAAAGAATAATGTGCAAGCATTGTACAATCCATGAGTGCAAAGCTCTTAGAGACTTACCCAGAAAGACTCACAGCTGTAATCACTGCCAAAAGTGATTCTAACATGTATTGATTCAGGGGTGTGAATAATTACGTAAAGGAGATATTTCAGTATTTAATACATTTGCCAACATTTCTAAAAAACACATTTAAACTTTGTCATTATGGGGTATTGTGTGTAGGTGGGTGAGAGAGAAAAAAATATGTTTAATCCGTTTTGAATACAGGCTGTAAAACAACAAAATGTGGAATAATTAATGTGGTGTGAATACACACTTTATGTATACAGTACATACAAGTACGTTTACAGCTGTACCTCCTCCCCACAGCAGGCCAGTCAACAGCAATCCTTTGAGAAGGGGAAATGCGCAGCCTGTGAACAATCGTCCTGTTCAGACACGTTCAAACGTTTTGAACCACACTGAGCAAGTCTACTAAACCTTTGGAGAAGGTAGACACTAGAGCTACATGGGATGATGCCAAATTGTAAAGTGACATTTGGAAGCGTTGCACATCCTGACCTTCCTGGTTCTTATTTACACACTTTCAGAGGTGAAATCCATGTCTGAAATACTTAGTTGACTTAGAATTAGCTCCCCTAGAAATGCTGACCTCACAAAATAGTTAACATTTAATTGGCACACTAGGAATCAGACCTGGGTTCAAATACTATTCGAAGAACTTTAAATTGTGTTGAGAGTTTGCTTTAGCCTGTCTGGAGTCCTGGGTGGACAGGGTTTGAACAGGGATTGTTCTAATAGTTACTGCAATACTGTAACAGCCAAACTCAATCAAGCCCAGTTAGAGCATTTGACATGATTTATAATTATTTTTTATTTTTTTTACCCAGATCTGTTAGGAATGTTGACCTCACAAAACCAGGATGCCACATCTGCTGATCACAGGTCATTTGTGCTCTGAGCTACAGCCCAGCGTTTCCCTCTACAACCTCTCCTCTTCACTTCTAAAGGGTAGATCCAGTAAACACGTCAACGCAAAGAGAAGAAACACAAATCAATAGCTGACTAATGCACTGGAAACACGGCATACATCCTAAATGGCACCCTATTCCCTATTTAGTGCACTACTTTTGACCAGGGCCCATGGGGAATAGGGTGCCATTTGGGACACCGTGTCTTTAGGATCTAGCCGACAAACTGAACGGACATACAAGGCATACATGATTATTAAGTGCTCATGTTATCTGACTTCCAAGCCTTGGTAAGTTTTCTCGGAAGTAAGACAGTCGACAGCTGTCACAGAAGCAGGAGGTGGTAGTGTTTGTTTTTAAAGGTGAAATGCTGTATTTAGTGTCTGTGGCACGGTGGATAACCTAACAGGGGTGTTCCTCTTCCTGTCATATGCAGCAGCTGCCTTGTGAGGTTATACCAACATGGTCTCATTAGATTATGGCCGGGATACAATCTGATTGGAGGTTAGGAACATTGCAGCTTTAAAAAGCCATTTAAATTGATCCGACGTATGCAGCGTTTCCATATGCATCAGCAATGTGTAAAACCCCCGATCGGATTGAACCTCAGCCTCAAGTCAATATAGGAACATACTCATACTTTAAATACAATGTTCCTACATTGACTCTAGGCTACATTATACAGGGCTGTTTTATCCTCCACCGTATGACCTTTGTGATGCCACTAGTAAGTATTATTTTATGCTATCATTTGTAGCCCAAACAGATGTAATATTTGCATAAAACATGATCATTTCAAACCTTGCTTATATTTGTATACAATCACATATATCTCTCTATTATGCGTGGGAAAACTTTAAATCCCTTGGAGCTGTTTTTTTATTTTTTTTATGTGTTTCTATTGTGTGTTTTTTTTAAGGTTAAGGGTTTAGGGGGATGAGTGGAGGTGATGATGAGGTAAAGGGTTTAGGGGGATGGGTGGAGGTGATGATGAGGTTAAGGGTTTAGGGGGATGAGTGGAGGTGATGATGAGGTAAAGGGTTTAGGGGGATGGGTGGAGGTGATGATGAGGTTAAGGGTTTAGGGGGATGGGTGGAGGTGATGATGAGGTAAAGGGTTTAGGGGGATGAGTGGAGGTGATGATGAGGTTAAGGGTTTAGGGGGATGGGTGGAGGTGATGATGAGGTAAAGGGTTTAGGGGGATGAGTGGAGGTGATGATGAGGTAAAGGGTTTAGGGGGATGGGTGGAGGTGATGATGAGGTAAAGGGTTTAGGGGGATGGGTGGAGGTGATGATGAGGTAAAGGGTTTAGGGGGATGGGTGGAGGTGATGATGAGGTAAAGGGTTTAGGGGGATGGGTGGAGGTGATGATGAGGTAAAGGGTTTAGGGGGATGAGTGGAGGTGATGATGAGGTAAAGGGTTTAGGGGGATGGGTGGAGGTGATGATGAGGTAAAGGGTTTAGGGGGATGAGTGGAGGTGATGATGAGGTAAAGGGTTTAGGGGGACAGGGTGAGTGGAGGTGATGATGAGGTAAAGGGTTTAGGGGGATGAGTGGAGGTGATGATGAGGTGAGGGGTTTAGGGGACATGATGAGTGGAGGTGATGATGAGGTAAAGGGTTTAGGGGGATGAGTGGAGGTGATGATGAGGTAAAGGGTTTAGGGGGATGAGTGGAGGTGATGATGAGGTAAAGGGTTTAGGGGGACATGATGAGTGGATGTGATGAAGAGGTTAAGGGTTTAGGGGGACAGGGTGAGTGGAGGTGATGATTGGGTTAAGGGTTTAGGGGAATGAGTGGAGGTGATGATGAGGTTAAGGGTTTAGGGGGACATGATGAGTGGATGTGATGAAGAGGTAAAGGGTTTAGGGGGACATGATGAGTGGAGGTGATGATTGGGTTAAGGGTTTAGGGGAATGAGTGGAGGTGATGATGAGGTTAAGGGTTTAGGGGGACATGATGAGTGGATGTGATGAAGAGGTTAAGGGTTTAGGGGGACAGGGTGAGTGGAGGTGATGATGAGGTGAGGGGTTTAGGGGACATGATGAGTGGATGTGATGAAGAGGTAAAGGGTTTAGGGGGACAGGGTGAGTGGAGGTGATGATGAGGTAAAGGGTTTAGGGGGATGAGTGGAGGTGATGATGAGGTTAAGGGTTTAGGGGGACATGATGAGTGGAGGTGATGATGGGGTTAAGGGTTTAGGGGGACATGATGAGTGGAGGTGATGATGAGATAAAGGGTTTTAGGGGACATGATGAGTGGAGGTGATGATGGGGTTAAGGGTTTAGGGGATGAGTGGAGGTGATGATGGGGTTAAGGGTGTAGGCGGACATGATGAGTGGAGGTGATGATTGGGTTAAGGGTTTAGGGGAATGAGTGGAGGTGATGATGAGATAAAGGGTTTAGGGGGACATGATGAGTGGAGGTGATGAAGAGGTTAAGGGTTTAGGGGGACAGGGTGAGTGGAGGTGATGATGAGGTGAGGGGTTTAGGGGACATGATGAGTGGAGGTGATGATGAGATGAAGGGTTTAGGGGGACATGATGAGTGGAGGTGATGATTGGGTTAAGGGTTTAGGGGATGAGTGGAGGTGATGATGGGGTTAAGGGTTTAGGCGGACATGATGAGTGGAGGTGATTATTGGGTTAAGGGTTTCGGGGGATGAGTGGTGGTGATGATGAGATAAAGGGTTTTAGGGGACATGATGAGTGGAGGTGATGATGGGGTTAAGGGTTTAGGGGATGAGTGGAGGTGATGATGGGGTTAAGGGTGTAGGCGGACATGATGAGTGGAGGTGATGATTGGGTTAAGGGTTTAGGGGAATGAGTGGAGGTGATGATGAGATAAAGGGTTTAGGGGGACATGATGAGTGGAGGTGATGAAGAGGTTAAGGGTTTAGGGGGACAGGGTGAGTGGAGGTGATGATGAGGTGAGGGGTTTAGGGGACATGATGAGTGGATGTGATGAAGAGGTAAAGGGTTTAGGGGACAGGGTGAGTGGAGGTGATGATGAGGTAAAGGGTTTAGGGGGATGAGTGGAGGTGATGATGAGGTTAAGGGTTTAGGGGGACATGATGAGTGGAGGTGATGATGAGATGAAGGGTTTAGGGGGACATGATGAGTGGAGGTGATGATTGGGTTAAGGGTTTAGGGGGACATGATGAGTGGAGGTGATGATTGGGTTAAGGGTTTAGGGGATGAGTGGAGGTGATGATGGGGTTAAGGGTTTAGGCGGACATGATGAGTGGAGGTGATTATTGGGTTAAGGGTTTCGGGGGATGAGTGGAGGTGATGATCGGATAAAGGGTTTAGGGGGACATGATGAGTGTGGGTGATGATGAGATAAAGGGTTTAGGGGGACATGATGAGTGGAGATGATGGGGTTAAGGGTTTAGGGGGACATGATGAGTGGAGGTGATGATGAGATGAAGGGTTTAGGGGTACATGATGAGTTGAGGTGATGATTGGGTTAAGGGTTTAGGGGATGAGTGGAGGTGATGATGGGGTTAAGGGTTTAGGCGGACATGATGAGTGGAGGTGATGATTGGGTTAAGGGTTTAGGGGAATGAGTGGAGGTGATGATGAGATTAAGGGTTTAGGGGGACATGATGAGTGGAGGTGATGATGGGGTAAAGGGTTTAGGGGGACAGGATGAGTGGAGGTGATGATGAGGTAAAGGGTTTAGGGGGACATGATGAGTGGAGGTGATGATGAGGTAAAGGGTTTAGGGGGACAGGATGAGTGGAGGTGATGATGAGGTAAAGGGTTTAGGCGGACATGATGAGTGGAGGTGATGATTGGGTTAAGGGTTTAGGGGAATGAGTGGAGGTGATGATGAGATTAAGGGTTTAGGGGGACATGATGAGTGGAGGTGATGATGGGGTAAAGGGTTTAGGGGGACAGGATGAGTGGAGGTGATGATGAGGTAAAGGGTTTAGGGGGACATGATGAGTGGAGGTGATGATGGGGTAAAGGGTTTAGGGGGACAGGGTGAGTGGAGGTGATGATGAGGTGAGGGGTTTAGGGGACATGATGAGTGGAGGTGATGATGAGATGAAGGGTTTAGGGGGACATGATGAGTGGAGGTGATGATTGGGTTAAGGGTTTAGGGGATGAGTGGAGGTGATGATGGGGTTAAGGGTTTAGGCGGACATGATGAGTGGAGGTGATTATTGGGTTAAGGGTTTCGGGGGATGAGTGGTGGTGATGATGAGATAAAGGGTTTTAGGGGACATGATGAGTGGAGGTGATGATGGGGTTAAGGGTTTAGGGGATGAGTGGAGGTGATGATGGGGTTAAGGGTGTAGGCGGACATGATGAGTGGAGGTGATGATTGGGTTAAGGGTTTAGGGGAATGAGTGGAGGTGATGATGAGATAAAGGGTTTAGGGGGACATGATGAGTGGAGGTGATGAAGAGGTTAAGGGTTTAGGGGGACAGGGTGAGTGGAGGTGATGATGAGGTGAGGGGTTTAGGGGACATGATGAGTGGATGTGATGAAGAGGTAAAGGGTTTAGGGGACAGGGTGAGTGGAGGTGATGATGAGGTAAAGGGTTTAGGGGGATGAGTGGAGGTGATGATGAGGTTAAGGGTTTAGGGGGACATGATGAGTGGAGGTGATGATGAGATGAAGGGTTTAGGGGGACATGATGAGTGGAGGTGATGATTGGGTTAAGGGTTTAGGGGGACATGATGAGTGGAGGTGATGATTGGGTTAAGGGTTTAGGGGATGAGTGGAGGTGATGATGGGGTTAAGGGTTTAGGCGGACATGATGAGTGGAGGTGATTATTGGGTTAAGGGTTTCGGGGGATGAGTGGAGGTGATGATCGGATAAAGGGTTTAGGGGGACATGATGAGTGTGGGGTGATGATGAGATAAAGGGTTTAGGGGGACATGATGAGTGGAGATGATGGGGTTAAGGGTTTAGGGGGACATGATGAGTGGAGGTGATGATGAGATGAAGGGTTTAGGGGTACATGATGAGTTGAGGTGATGATTGGGTTAAGGGTTTAGGGGATGAGTGGAGGTGATGATGGGGTTAAGGGTTTAGGCGGACATGATGAGTGGAGGTGATGATTGGGTTAAGGGTTTAGGGGAATGAGTGGAGGTGATGATGAGATTAAGGGTTTAGGGGGACATGATGAGTGGAGGTGATGATGGGGTAAAGGGTTTAGGGGGACAGGATGAGTGGAGGTGATGATGAGGTAAAGGGTTTAGGGGGACATGATGAGTGGAGGTGATGATGAGGTAAAGGGTTTAGGGGGACAGGATGAGTGGAGGTGATGATGAGGTAAAGGGTTTAGGCGGACATGATGAGTGGAGGTGATGATTGGGTTAAGGGTTTAGGGGAATGAGTGGAGGTGATGATGAGATTAAGGGTTTAGGGGGACATGATGAGTGGAGGTGATGATGGGGTAAAGGGTTTAGGGGGACAGGATGAGTGGAGGTGATGATGAGGTAAAGGGTTTAGGGGGACATGATGAGTGGAGGTGATGATGAGGTAAAGGGTTTAGGGGGACAGGATGAGTGGAGGTGATGATGAGGTAAAGGGTTTAGGGGGACATGATGAGTGGAGGTGATGATGAGATGAAGGGTTTAGGGGTACATGATGAGTTGAGGTGATGATTGGGTTAAGGGTTTAGGGGGATGAGTGGAGGTGATGATGAGATATAGGGTGTAAGGGGGAAATGATGAGTGGAGGTGATGATGGGGTTAAGGGTTTAGGGGATGAGTGGAGGTGATGATGGGGTTAAGGGTTTAGGCGGACATGATGAGTGGAGGTGATGATTGGGTTAAGGGTTTAGGGGAATGAGTGGAGGTGATGATGAGATAAAGGGTTTAGGGGGACAGGATGAGTGGAGGTGATGATGAGGTAAAGGGTTTAGGGGGACAGGATGAGTGGAGGTGATGATGAGGTAAAGGGTTTAGGGGGACAGAATGAGTGGAGGTGATGATGAGATAAAGGTTTTAGGGGGAAAGGATGAGTGGAGGTTATGATGAGGTAAAGGGTTTAGGGGGACAGGATGAGTGGAGGTGATGATGAGGTAAAGGGTTTAGGGGGACATGATGAGTGGAGGTGATTATTGGGTTAAGGGTTTCGGGGGATGAGTGGTGGTGATGATGAGATAAAGGGTTTTAGGGGACATGATGAGTGGAGGTGATGATGGGGTTAAGGGTTTATGGGATGAGTGGAGGTGATGATGGGGTTAAGGGTGTAGGCGGACATGATGAGTGGAGGTGATGATTGGGTTAAGGGTTTAGGGGAATGAGTGGAGGTGATGATGAGGTAAAGGGTTTAGGGGGACATGATGAGTGGAGGTGATGATGAGATGAAGGGTTTAGGGGTACATGATGAGTTGAGGTGATGATTGGGTTAAGGGTTTAGGGGGATGAGTGGAGGTGATGATGAGATAAAGGGTGTAAGGGGGACATGATGAGTGGAGGTGATGATGGGGTTAAGTGTTTAGGGGGATGAGTGGAGGTGATGATGAGATAAAGGGTTTAGGGGATGTGTGGTGGTGAAGATGAGGTAAAGGGTTTAGGGGGACATGGTGAGTGTGGGTGATGATGAGATAAAGGGTTTAGGGGGACATGATGAGTGGAGGTGATGATGAGATGAAGGGTTTAGGGGTACATGATGAGTTGAGGTGATGATTGGGTTAAGGGTTTAGGTGGATGAGTGGAGGTGATGATGAGATAAAGGGTGTAGGGGGACATGATGAGTGGAGGT
This sequence comes from Oncorhynchus kisutch, assembly GCF_002021735.2. Classification (NCBI taxonomy): domain Eukaryota; kingdom Metazoa; phylum Chordata; class Actinopteri; order Salmoniformes; family Salmonidae; genus Oncorhynchus; species Oncorhynchus kisutch. Next base: position 65,746,426 of record NC_034178.2, read on the forward strand.
GATGATGGGGTTAAGGGTTTAGGGGATGAGTGGAGGTGATGATGGGGTTAAGGGTTTAGGCGGACATGATGAGTGGAGGTGATGATTAGGTTAAGGGTTGAGGGGGATGAGTGGATGTGATGATGAGATAAAGGGTTTAGGGGGACATGATGAGTGGAGGTGATGATGGGGTAAAGGGTTTAGGGGGACAGGATGAGTGGAGGTGATGATGAGGTAAAGGGTTTAGGGGGACATGATGAGTGGAGGTGATGATGAGGTAAAGGGTTTAGGGGGACATGATGAGTGGAGGTGATGATGGGGTAAAGGGTTTAGGGGGAAATGATGAGTGGAGGTGATGATGAGATAAAGGGTTTAGGGGGACAGGATGAGTGGAGCTGATGATGAGGTAAAGGGTTTAGGGGGACAGGATGAGTGGAGGTTATGATGAGGTAAAGGGTTTAGCGGGACATGATGAGTGGAGGTGATGATTGGGTTAAGGGTTTAGGGGGATGAGTGGAGGTGATGATAGGATAAAGGGTTTAGGGGATGAGTGGTGGTGATGATGAGATAAAGGGTTTTAGGGGACAGGATGAGTGGAGGTGATGATGAGGTTAAGGGTTTAGGGGATGAGGGGAGGGGAGGTCTTGATGAGGTTATGGGTTTAGGGGACAGGATGAGTGGAGGGGATATCCCTTTGCCTCGTCTACTGTCTCACATTGTATGTCGGAAATGCAGCAGTGTGGTGTGTGTGTGTGTGTGTGTGTCGAGCTGCATGTACAAGAGTAAACGTCCTCCGGGCAATAGGAGTCATCCTGGGAATATTTATTTTAGCTGGTAACTCAAAGAGGCAGCCAAACCCTAATCTGGCCCTTAGCTATTTCCTCTGAAATCCAGGGAAAAAGATAGAGAAAGAGAGAGTGGTGGGTGCCAGGGATGGAAGGGTGATAAATGGAAGTGGACAGCACTGGCATGGTGTGTGTGTGTGTGTGCAGATTGAGCAAGGGGGTTGACTGGGGGCTGGGAGCTGAGGCGTGGTAGAGATGGGGCTCTCAGGCAGGAAAAGGGGGGCGGATGTGGTCTTAGGGGGGCGGATGTGGTCCGGGGTGGGGGGGTTGTGGTGCGGGGGGGTGAGGAAGGGGGTTCTACTAGTAAAGAGGGCGCTGGATGTTCCCGGAGGCTGAGTGGGGCTCGCCGTGCGCCTGATTCGATGTGAATGGCAGCGTGCCATGCGGCCCCATCCTGGCCAAATCCCTTTTGACACTCTTCGCCTTCTCTTAGAAGTCTTTGCGGCAGGGAATAGAGACACACAACAGAGCAGGCACTGACACTCTCACTCAAACACTCTGTAGAAAACACACGTACACAAACACACTGGCAGATGCACAGGCCAGCAATTCATTGGTGTACATCCATGTCATGCCACATGCTTCCCCTTTCACACACCTCCACACGGACACGAACTACAGTATCTGTGGTGACTTGGACCTGAAGCGGCCGTCTACATCACTTGTGACAGCTCCTTGTAAATAAACTGCTTTGGCTTTTAATCTGGACTGGTATATCATCCATTTACGGTGGTCACTGGACACACTAAACAAGGCTGCAATCAGCTTGAATTATTTTGATTGGGGAGCACTGACATACACTTAATTGTTTTTAGATCCCCAAGATGAACGTGTTTCCTTTGCAAGATTTACCACTACATTTATTCTCTACTTTATTCCATTCTGTCTTGCTAGATCTGTAGTCATTTCAGGGTTACACTTGCCCCCTCAACTCCGTTTTATGACAGTGTAAATGTGTTTGATTCTCATCACTATATTCACTGTGACACTCGTTACTTTACAGAGGGGACATGTTTTCAGTTGAGCACAGTTGAGTTCCCCTCTGTATTTGGGGGCATATTTTTTAGCGTGGCACAGAGCTGGATACCGGTCCTATGACATGGGGCACAGAGCTGAATACCGGTCCTATGACATGGGGGACAGAGCTGGATACCGGTCCTATGACATGGGGGGGGGGGACAGAGCTGGATACTGGTCCTATGACATGGGGGACAGAGCTGGATACTGGTCCTATGACATGGGGGACAGAGCAGGATACTGGTCCTATGACATGGGGGGGGGGGGGACAGAGCTGGATACTGGTCCTATGACATGGGGGACAGAGCTGGATACTGGTCCTATGACATGGGGGACAGAGCAGGATACTGGTCCTATGACATGGGGGACAGAGCAGGATACTGGTCCTATGACATGGGGTACAGAGCTGGATACTGGTCCTATGACATGGGGGGGGGGGACAGAGCTGGATACTGGTCCTATGACATGGGGGACAGAGCTGGATACCGGTCCTATGACATGGGGGGGACAGAGCTGGATACTGGTCCTATGACATGGGGGACAGAGCTGGATACCGGTCCTATGACATGGGGGACAGAGCTGGATACCGGTCCTATGACATGGGGGACAGAGCTGGATACTGGTCCTATGACATGGAGGACAGAGCTGGATACTGGTCCTATGACATGGGGGACAGAGCTGGATACTGGTCCTATGACATGGGGGACAGAGCTGGATACCGGTCCTATGACATGGGGGACAGAGCAGGATACTGGTCCTATGACATGGGGGACAGAGCTGGATACCGGTCCTATGACATGGGGGACAGAGCTGGATACTGGTCCTATGACATGGGACACAGAGCTGGATACTGGTCCTATGACATGGGACACAGAGCAGGATACCGGTCCTATGACATGGGGGACAGAGCTGGATACCGGTCCTATGACATGGGGGACAGAGCAGGATACTGGTCCTATGACATGGGACACAGAGCAGGATACTGGTCCTATGACATGGGGCACAGAGCAGGATACTGGTCCTATGACATGGGGGACAGAGCTGGATACAGGTCCTATGACATGGGACACAGAGCAGGATACTGGTCCTATAAAATGGGGGGGGGGGGGGGGGGGGGGACAGAGCTGGATACTGGTCCTATGACATGGGGGGGGGACAGAGCAGGATACTGGTCCTATGACATGGGGGACAGAGCTGGATACTGGTCCTATGACATGGGGCACAAATCAAATCAAATCAAATTTATTTATATAGCCCTTCGTACATCAGCTGATATCTCAAAGTGCTGTACAGAAACCCAGCCTAAAACCCCAAACAGCAAGCAATGCAGGTGTAGAAGCACGGTGGCTAGGAAAAACTCCCTAGAAAGGCCAATACCTAGGAAGAAACCTAGAGAGGAACCAGGCTATGTGGGGTGGCCAGTCCTCTTCTGGCTGTGCCGGGTGGAGATTATAACAGAACATGGCCAAGATGTTCAAATGTTCATAAATGACCAGCATGGTCGAATAATAATAAGGCAGAACAGTTGAAACTAGAGCAGCAGCACAGTCAGGTGGAAGTTGAAACTGGAGCAGCAGCATGGCCAGGTGGACTGGGGACAGCAAGGAGTCATCATGTCAGGTAGTCCTGGGGCATGGTCCTAGGGCTCAGGTCCTCCGAGAGAGAGAAAGAAAGAGAGAAGGAGAGAATTAGAGAACGCACACTTAGATTCACACAGGACACCGAATAGGACAGGAGAAGTACTCCAGATATAACAAACTGACCCCAGCCCCCCGACACATAAACTACTGCAGCATAAATACTGGAGGCTGAGACAGAGAGCACAGAGCTGGATACTGGTCCTATGACATGGGGGGGGGGGGGACAGAGCTGGATACTGGTCCTATGACATGGGGGACAGAGCTGGATACTGGTCCTATGACATGGGGGACAGAGCTGGATACTGGTCCTATGACATGGGGGACAGAGCAGGATACTGGTCCTATGACATGGGGTACAGAGCTGGATACTGGTCCTATGACATGGGGGGGGGGGGGACAGAGCTGGATACTGGTCCTATGACATGGGACACAGAGCTGGATACTGGTCCTATGACATGGGAGACAGAGCTGGATACTGGTCCTATGACATGGGACACAGAGCTGGATACTGGTCCTATGACATGGGGGGGGGGGGGGGGGGGGGCAGAGCTGGATACTGGTCCTATGACATTGGGGGGGGGGACAGAGCTGGATACAGGTCCTATGACATGGGGGACAGAGCTGGATACTGGTCCTATGACATGGGGGACAGAGCTGGATACTGGTCCTATGACATGGGGGACAGAGCAGGATACTGGTCCTATGACATGGGGGACAGAGCAGGATACTGGTCCTATGACATGGGGTACAGAGCTGGATACTGGTCCTATGACATGGGGGGGGGGGACAGAGCTGGATACTGGTCCTATGACATGGGGGACAGAGCTGGATACCGGTCCTATGACATGGGGGGGACAGAGCTCGATACTGGTCCTATGACATGGGGGACAGAGCTGGATACCGGTCCTATGACATGGGGGACAGAGCTGGATACCGGTCCTATGACATGGGGGACAGAGCTGGATACTGGTCCTATGACATGGGGGACAGAGCTGGATACTGGTCCTATGACATGGGGGACAGAGCTGGATACTGGTCCTATGACATGGGGTACAGAGCTGGATACTGGTCCTATGACATGGGGGGGGGGGACAGAGCTGGATACTGGTCCTATGACATGGGGGACAGAGCTGGATACCGGTCCTATGACATGGGGGGGACAGAGCTCGATACTGGTCCTATGACATGGGGGACAGAGCTGGATACCGGTCCTATGACATGGGGGACAGAGCTGGATACCGGTCCTATGACATGGGGGACAGAGCTGGATACTGGTCCTATGACATGGGGGACAGAGCTGGATACTGGTCCTATGACATGGGGGACAGAGCTGGATACTGGTCCTATGACATGGGGGACAGAGCTGGATACCGGTCCTATGACATGGGGGACAGAGCAGGATACTGGTCCTATGACATGGGGGACAGAGCTGGATACCGGTCCTATGACATGGGGGACAGAGCTGGATACTGGTCCTATGACATGGGACACAGAGCTGGATACTGGTCCTATGACATGGGACACAGAGCAGGATACCGGTCCTATGACATGGGGGACAGAGCTGGATACCGGTCCTATGACATGGGGGACAGAGCAGGATACTGGTCCTATGACATGGGACACAGAGCAGGATACTGGTCCTATGACATGGGGCACAGAGCAGGATACTGGTCCTATGACATGGGGGACAGAGCTGGATACAGGTCCTATGACATGGGACACAGAGCAGGATACTGGTCCTATAAAATGGGGGGGGGGGGGGGGACAGAGCTGGATACTGGTCCTATGACATGGGGGACAGAGCTGGATACTGGTCCTATGACATGGGACACAGAGCAGGATACTGGTCCTATGACATGGGGGGGGGGGGACAGAGCTGGATACTGGTCCTATGACATGGGACACAGAGCTGGATACTGGTCCTATGACATGGGAGACAGAGCTGGATACTGGTCCTATGACATGGGACACAGAGCTGGATACTGGTCCTATGACATGGGGGGGGGGGGCAGAGCTGGATACTGGTCCTATGACATGGGGGGGGGGACAGAGCTGGATACAGGTCCTATGACATGGGGGACAGAGCTGGATACTGGTCCTATGACATGGGGGGGGGGGGGGGGGGACAGAGCTGGATACCGGTCCTATGACATGGGACACAGAGCTGGATACTGGTCCTATGACATGGGACACAGAGCTGGATACTGGTCCTATGACATGGGGGGGGGTGCCAGAGCTGGATACAGGTCCTATGACATGGGGGACAGAGCTGGATACTGGTCCTATGACATGGGGGGGGGACAGAGCTGGATACCGGTCCTATGACATGGGACACAGAGCTGGATACTGGTCCTATGACATGGGGGGGGGGACAGAGCTGGATACTGGTCCTATGACATGGGACACAGAGCTGGATACTGGTCCTATGACATGGGTGGGGGGGACAGAGCTGGATACTGGTCCTATGACATGGGGGGGGGGGGGGGACAGAGCTGGATACCGGTCCTATGACATGGGGGGGGGGGACAGAGCTGGATACCGGTCCTATGACATGGGGGGGGGGGGGGGGACAGAGCTGGATACCGGTCCTATGACATGGGGGGGGGGGGACAGAGCTGGATACCGGTTCTATGACATGGGGGGGGGGGGACAGAGCAGGATACTGGTCCTATGACATGGGGGACAGAGCTGGATACTGGTCCTATGACATGGGGGGGGGGGGACAGAGCTGGATACTGGTCCTATGACATGGGGGACAGAGCTGGATACTGGTCCTATGACATGGGGGACAGAGCAGGATACTGGTCCTATGACATGGGGGACAGAGCTGGATACTGGTCCTATGACATGGGGGGGGGGGGACAGAGCTGGATACTGGTCCTATGACATGGGGGACAGAGCTGGATACTGGTCCTATGACATGGGGGGGGGGGGACAGAGCTGGATACTGGTCCTATGACATGGGGGACAGAGCTGGATACCGGTCCTATGACATGGGGGGGGGGACAGAGCAGGATACTGGTCCTATGACATGGGGGACAGAGCTGGATACTGGTCCTATGACATGGGGGGGGGGGGGACAGAGCTGGATACTGGTCCTATGACATGGGACACAGAGCTGGATACTGGTCCTATGACATGGGAGACAGAGCTGGATACTGGTCCTATGACATGGGACACAGAGCTGGATACTGGTCCTATGACA